>NC_041381.1:90493191-90514415 GCF_002162155.2 Triticum dicoccoides
AGATGTGTTAATGGCTGCAGTTTCAAGTGCTTATGGTGGCCATTATGGTTGTCTTTGAGGCGCACCAGGGGATGGGAGGGGTCGAGGGAGGTAAGGGGAACCGGTTCTGGGGGTTAGGGGGTGCGGGGGAAGGAAGATGAGGGGAGGAAGAGGTGGAGGCGCCATGAGTGCAGCCCTCTGTTCAAGTTCATGTAACGAACAGAGAGGAGACAGAAGAAGTGTGTGCACTTGGGCTTGGGCATGGGAAAAACCAACATGCGCCTTAGAGAAAAAAATGGCCCAAGGAAAAAAACACTTCTAAAAAAATGCCGGAAAAATTCACATAATATTATGGTCTTATATATGACCTTGTGAACATTTATCCGGCCTAAAAAATGCACGTTTTAAAAAATGTTTTTGCTAATCTAATAAAACTTGCAACAATTTTTTTTGCAAATAAATCCCAATAAACATATTTTGATTCCAAATTCAATTTCCAATATTTATTTTCTGCTTTTGAAGAAGTCCTTTTATATTCTCTCTTTATTTTGAAATAATGGAAATGATTTTTTTATGAAACCAAATTTGATCCAAATTCCCAACTTTGAAATTTTCAAAATGGTTTTAGGAAATTTCCAACTCTCTCTTTTGGTCCTTGAGTTGCTCAAAGTTCCTTGGATCAAAATTCAAATAAAAGAATTGGGGCAAAAATGCATAAATCATGGATGCATATGAATGATCTATTTACAAACATCCAAATTGAAAATTGGGATGTTACAAACATACCCCCCTTAAGATGAATCTTGCCCTCGAGATTCGGGTTAGCTAGCAAAAAGGTGTGGGTGGTCCTGCCGGAGGTCTTCTTCTCGTTCCCAGGTGGCTTCTTCCTGGGTATGATGACTCCACTGAACCTTACAAAACTTGATGACCTTGCTGCAGGTAACCCTGCTTGCAGTTTCAAGAATCTTGACGGGCTTCTCCTCATAAGTCAGATCGCTATCCAACTATATGGCCTCGATTGACACCGTGTCTCTCAAAGGAATACCGTCCATATCTGCATCGCACTTCTTCAACTGGGAAATGTGAAACACATCATGAACTCCTGACAGAGCTTCAGGTAATTCCAACTTGTAGGCAACCTCACCCATGCGTTCTAAAACTTTGTATAGCCCCACAAATCATGGTGCTAACTTTCCTTTGATTCCAAATTGTTTGACTCCTCGAAATGGCGACACACGAAGATATGCTCTATCTCCCACTGAGGGAGTCCTGGATTATGGGGTATCCGGTCAGCCGTACTGTGTACAACGTCCGGACTATTGAAGCGTGAAGATACAAGACTCAAGACTTTGGCCCGTGTCCGGATGGGACTCTCCTTTGCGTGGAAGACAAGCTTGGCGATCCGGATATTGTGTTTCCTTCCTTGTAACCGACTCCATGTAACACCTAGCCCTCTCCGGTGTCTATATAAACCGGAGAGGTTGGTCCTTAGAAGGTCGATCACAATTACAATCATACCATCATAGGCTAGCTTCTAGGGTTTAGCCTCTACGATCTCGTGGTAGATCAACTCTTGTACTACCCATATCTTCAATATTAATCAAGCAGGAAGTAGGGTTTTACCTCCATCGAGAGGGCCCGAACATGGGTAAACATCTGTGTCCCTTGCTTCCTGTTACCATCAGCCTTGACGCACAGATCGGGACCCCCTACCCGAGATCCGCCAGTTTTGACACCGACATTGGTGCTTTCACTGAGAGTTCCTCTATGTCGTCGCTGTCGGGCTCGATGGCTCGTTCAATCATCATTAACGACGCCGTCCAGGGCGAGACTTTCCTCCCCAGATAGATCTTCATGTTCGGCGGCTTCGCACTGCGGGCCAATTCGCTTGGCTATCTGGAGCAGATCGACAGCTACGCCCCTGGCCATCAAATCAGGTTCGGAAACTTGAACTACACGGCGGATATCTGCGGAGACTTGATCTTAGATGGATTCGGGCCCACGCCAGGGGCACCGGACAGTCACAACGAGCATGGCCTGGACCTGCTGTCGGCCAACACTCGGGATTTCACCCCTGCAGTAGCCTCAGATCTAAATCCGAGGCAGGTGGCGTTGCCTAAGGACGGAGGGCTGGACCCCGCCCCGCAGGCCGTACCCTCATCAGCGATGGAGCCGAACATAGGCCTCACTTCTGAGGAAGCCTGTGACTCCGGACCCCCGGATTCGTATCCGGATGTAGGTTCCAGTCCGTGCGTTCCCGAGCCCGCCGAGCCTGGTTGGCCTCCGGTAATGGAGTTCACCGTTGCGGACGTCTTTCAGCACTCGCCCTTTGGTGACATGCTGAATTCATTAAAGTCTCTCTCTTTGTCAGGAGGCTCTGGGCCGAACTATGTTCGGCTTGAGTGGGAAGCAGACGATGACAAAATTCATTGCCCACCCACCACCCACTTCATTGCCACAGTCGGTGATTTAACCGACGTGCTTGACTTCGACTCCGAAGACATCGACGGTATGGACGACGATGCAGGAGAATTACACGAGCCACCGCTCACAGGGTGATGGACGGCCACCTCCTCATATGATATATATATATATATATGGTGGACACGCCGAAGGAAACCAATGGCGATGAGGCAACGGAGGATAACCCCTCGGGAAGAAAAGCAAAGCATGGGCGTCGTCGGCGCCGCTCCAAGCCCCGCCATAGCAATACCAGCCCCGGAGACGAAAGCAATCCGGATGGCGCCAAAGAGGGATATAACCCTGACCAGCCCGCCTTCGAGCAGGCCGAACAGGAAGATGAGCAGGTCAGCCCAGAAAAACAGGCGACGGACGGATACCCAGAGGAGGACAACTACATGCCCCCATCCGAAGACGAGATTAGCCTCGGCGACGACGAGTTCGGCATGTCGGAGGATCCCGTGGAGCAGGAGCGCTTCAAGCGTCGGCTTATAGCCACTGCAAGAAGCCTGAAGAAGAAGCAACAACAACTCCAAGCTGATCAAGACCTGCTCACAGACAAATGGACTGAGGTCCTGGCAGCCGAGGAATATGGACTCGAGCGCCAAACGGCTGACCAGCCACCCCGTGGCCGGGACAAAGCGGGGTATCAGCCCGAATACCAGCCCGCACCCCCACGCCAATACACTACAGCGCAGGGCAACATGCAAGACCTGCAAGATATTGAGGAAAACAGAGCAGGACAACCAAGATCGATCTACGGATCGCGGGGGCGCGCCCCAGCGCGCGACGATGACCGTCACACCGGATACATTATCAACAAGTCCGGCCGGGCCGAACACAGCAACCCAGACCAATTCGAACTGCGTAGCCACATAGCCCGGAACAGAGGCGCCGCACACCCCCTCTGCTTCATTGACGAAGTGATGGATCATGAATTCCCAGAAGGGTTCAAACCCGTAAACATCGAATCATACGATGGCACAACAGACCCTGCAGTATGGATCGAAGATTTCCTTCTCCACATTCACATGGCCCGCAGAGATGATCTAGATGCCATCAAGTATCTCCCCCTTAAGCTCAAAGGACCAGCCTGACACTGGTTAAACAGCCTGCCAGCAAATTCCATTGGCAGTTGGGAAAACCTGGAAGACGCATTCCTTGACAACTTCCAGGGCACATATGTGCGACCACCGGACGCTGATGACCTGAGCCACATTACTCAACAGCCCGGAGAGTCAGCCAGGAAATTCTAGACTCGGTTCCTAACTAAAAAGAACCAAATAGTCGACTGTACGGACGCCGAAGCCCTAGTGGCTTTTAAGCATAATATCTGTGACGAGTGGCTTGCTCGACACCTCGGGCATGAAAAACCCAAGTCCATGGTAGCTCTTACAACACTAATGACCCGCTTTTGTGCGGTTGAGGATAGCTGGTTGGCTTGCAGTGGCACCACGCCACATTCCGGCACTTCGGACGGCCGCAATACTAACGGCAAGCCACGACGTAACAGACATAAGAGATGGAACAACAGTGACAGCACTGAAGACACGGCAGTCAACGCCTGATTCAGCGGATCTAAGTCCGATCAGCGGAAAAAGCCGTTCAAAAGAAATAATCAGAGACCGTCCAGTCTGGACCGCATACTAGAGTGCTCGTGCCAAATTCATGGCACCCCGGACAAGCCAGCCAACCACACCAATAGAGACTGCTGGGTGTTCAAACAGGCCGGCAAAATAAATGCCGAAAACAAGGACAAGGGGCTGCACAGCGACGATGACAAAGAGGCCCGGCGTCCGAACACGGGGGACAAAAGAAGTTTTCCCCCAGGTGAAAACGGTCAACATGATCTACGCCACTCACATCCCCAAGCGGGAATGGAAGCGAGCACTACAGGACGTCTATGCGATGAAGCCAGTCGCCCCCAAATTCAACCCATGGTCAGCTTGCCCGATCACCTTTGATCGTAGGTGTCGGTGTCAAAACCGGCGGATCTCGGGTAGGGGGTCCCGAACTGGGCGTCTAGGCGGATGGTAACAGGAGACAAGGGACACGATGTTTTACCCAGGTTCGGGCCCTCTTGATGCAGGTAAAACCCTATGTCCTGCATGATTAATATTGATGATGTGTATTACAAGAGTGGATCTACCACGAGATCAAGGAGGCTAAACCCTAGAAGCTAGCCTATGGTATGATTGTTGTAATGGAGGTTATGTCCTACGGACTAAAGCCCTCCGGTTTATATAGACACCGGAGAGGGCTAGGGTTACACAGAGTCGGTTACAATGGTAGGAGATCTACATATCCGTATTGCCAAGCTTGCCTTCCACGCCAAGGAAAGCCCCATCCGGACACGGGACGGAGTCTTAAATCTTGTATCTTCGTAGTCTTGGAGTCCGGCGGACGATGATAGTCCGGCTGTCCGGACACCCCCTAGTCCAGGACTCCCTCAGTAGGGATCATCCTACTAGCATCCGTCACGGCGGCTCAGCTGCATTGGTCTTAGACCCAATCATTGATGGATTCCACCTCACATGAGTCCTTATGGACGGCGACAGCAGCCTAAACCTGCTTTATCAGGACACAATGCACAAAATGGGCATTGACCCTTCAAGGATCAAGCCCACCAAAACCACCTTTAAAGGTGTAACCCCTGGAGTAGAGGCCCGCTGTACGGGATCTATAACATTGGAAGTGGTCTTTGGATCCCCGAACAACTTCCGGAGCAAAGAGTTAATCTTTGATATCGTCCCTTTCCATAGTGGTTACCACGCACTGCTCGGACGAACCACATTCGCTAGATTCAATGTGGTTCCACATTATGCATACCTCAAGCTCAAGATGCCAGGTCCGCGCGGGGTCATAATAGTCAACGGAAACATGGACCGCTCTCTCCGTACAGAAGAGCACACTGCAGCCCTCGTGGCAGAAGTATAATGCGACCTCCTCAGGAAAACCACCAATCCAGCAACGACAACCTCAAGCACCGTCAAGCGAGTCCGGAGCACCCCGCAACAGGATCATCAGGAACGCCAAGAGCGTGATTAGCGGTCTGGCCTCCGCTCAAGCCCCATCAAAGCAGCATTCGTGCCACGCGTACACAATTACACACTCAAGATACCATGGGCATAGGCGGAGGCGCAACAACGACTCAGTCAATAGTGCGGGTAACCACCAAAAACCTTCATAATCTTCCCCTTTTACCTTTCAGGACATCGCTCTAGTGCAGCATCCTCAGAAGAGCCGGATTGCCGGACTTACAGGGGAGAAACAACCAAGGAGGCAACAGGCGTTGCGCACAGAAGGAAATACCCAGGTGGAATCTATTTATGATCATTATACCTGCTTTATCTATCTGTACACAGCCTGCCCCTTTGATAGGACATGTCAAATAGTCCTATTTATCTCCGCTTACTGCATCCATTGTAAACATACGCTTAAACGTATTATTCATCAATGGGAGATCATATATAGCGTCAGCTTACTATTCTTATTTGAGCATTTTTTTCTCATAAATGTTTATTCGATATTGCATACACCTTGGTACAGTCAGTTTGCCAGGGGCTTCTTATGGCACCCCATAATACGGCAATACAAGTCCGAACACTTTCAATAGTGCAGCACCCCAAACTTATAGCACTATATGCATCAGCTCCGAATCATGTCTTGGGTCTACAGTTGGGTTAGCCCGGCTCCCTTGTTTTGGTACCTTACGTTCCGTTATATCGGCTAAGGTAGCGCGGGGAGAACTACTGCGATTGTGTCCCGGTTCTTCCGGACGAGCACCTCAGTAGAGAAAGCCGAAAACCGACCGGCATGATGTGGCGAGAGCTGGTCGCTGTTCGAGAGGTCCTAAAATCCTTAAAGATTTTCTGCTTTAGGCGATAAATCGGCTTCGTCCGATCTAGGCGTGTATAGCGCCCCAATTCGGCCTTCCAGATTCTTGGGGCTTCGCCGAAATTTAAAATTGTAGACTTCTATGGCTAAGTGAAAGTTATAAAGCCGCATAGTCCGATTGCCTTGTTCGCTGCGCCGGACACCTCCTTAAGGGACCAAACATTTGGATAAAGAGTGTCCGGGTTTTCCACGAACACCCCAGTACTAGTTACGTGGGGGAGGAAGCCAACGACTGGCCTACTTTCAGAATTTTATAAACAGCCGCACAGAAGGTAATATTTTAAATAACAAAAGCGCTACATAGTGCAAATAACTTCGTCTTTAAATTACAAACATGACAGAAGTGAATTCATTCAAAAACGGTGTCCTTGGTACATTCATCGGCCATGAGACGAGCACCGTTCATAATGCCATCATAGTACATCTCGGGATGGCGATGCGCCTTGCCTCCGACGGCCTGTCCTTGACCAGCTTCTCCGCATCCAGCTTGCCCCAATGCACCTTGACGCAGGCAAAGGCCCGACGGGCACCCTCAATGCAAACGGATCGCTTGATCACCTCAAGCCGCGGACAGGCGTCCACCATCCACTTGATCAAGCCAAAGTAGCTAGTGGGCAGGAGCTCACCAGGCCACATCCGGACTAGGAAACCTTTCATAGCCAGTTTGGCCGCCCTGTGGAGTTCGACCAACTACTTCAGTTGGTCACTCAGAGGCACTCGGTGTTCGACCCCAGAATACTGGGACCAGGACAACTTCTCCGTTGAGCTGCCCTCCTGGGCACGGTAGAATTCTGCAGCATCTGATACGTTGCGTGGCAGATTTGCGAATGCCCTTGGAGAGCTCCGAATTCGAGTAAGTAAAAGAAACGCCTCCTCCACATGTTTGCTTTGCATAAAGAACTTCTTACCCGCTGCTATCTTTTTGGCCTCCTGGATTTCCTGCTGTGCCTTCTCGGCTTCGGCCTTGGCGTCTTTCATACTCATCAAGGCCTTCGCAAGCTCGGCCTCTTTCACCTTCAGATCATGCTCCACGGACTCGCACTTCTTGCCGAGGTCCCAGAGCTCTTGCTGTACCTCGACCACTCTAGCACTTTGCTTTTCGCGCTCCTTGCATTCCAAGGCCGCCTTGTCTTCGGCCTCGGACAACACTTTCTTCAGGGACGCCACTTCAACGGTGGCCCCTGTCACACAGTCACGACGCTTTGGCGTTAGACTAACCAATTCTGTCTATCCTTAAATACATAAGAGCAGGGAATCACTTACCCTTGTTCTCTTCAAGCTGTCTCTTAGTGAGGTTGAGCTCTCCCTGCGCCTGCTCCAGGTCCGGCTTCAGTTCGGCAACCTCGACCGTGCGGGCGCTAGCGGCAAGCAGCACAACCTGTTTATTCACAAGATTATTTATTATCAAACTCCTGCGGATCATAATTGACCCTCTATTTGGCTTTTCCTTCCGAACACCAAACAGAGTATCAGGGGCTACTACCTATCGGCTGGTAATCTCAT
Source organism: Triticum dicoccoides (assembly GCF_002162155.2). NCBI lineage: Eukaryota > Viridiplantae > Streptophyta > Magnoliopsida > Poales > Poaceae > Triticum > Triticum dicoccoides. The sequence continues at coordinate 90,501,031 of NC_041381.1, forward strand.
ACATTTTTTATTACTCACCTCAAAGCTGGTCAGCAGGCTGGTGCAGGCTTCGGTTAGTCCGCTCTTGGCAAACGAAACCTTCTGAATCACCGCACTCATAAGAGTGAGGTGCTCTTCATCCATGGAAGCGCCGCGAAGCGCTTCCCTCAGACAATCCGGCGCCTCGGGCGCAACAGGATTCCTCGATGCAGACGGCTCGCCCTCCCTAATGAGGGGTTGTCCGTCTGGGTTCGGAACCATTGACTGTTCCGGGACGGTGTTCGGCTGAGAGCCCGGCCTATTATGGCTCTCCTCGACATGATCCGCGAGGATCTTAAACCCCGCGTGCCCGACATCTAGAATTCCGCCTTGGGGCGTCCCCAGAGCCACCTCCCCCCGCTCTGGGAGCCTTCGGGACAACACCTCTGTGTCATCCGCGGGTTGAGGAGTAGTGGCCATCGGAAGCGAATTCATCTCTGAATCGCTCAGGGATCCGGAGGAAGATACCTCGGGATGAACCCTGGCTGGACTGCACATATGTTCGGCATTATAAATACAAAAACTATGAAGTAAAATCATGATAGAGTGCGGACACTTACGATCGCAGTGGGGGCTTCCCCCTGGGCAGCCACCCCTCCTCGCTGTGAGCGGCCGTGGCGGAATAGTTCGGAAGGGATACCTTTCCCTTCTTGGATGCCCCAGCGTCCCCCTCCAGGGTGGCTTTTCTCCTTCTCTCCTCCCTAGTGCAGGGCTTCTTGGTTCCTCCCGCCTCCACGGGAGGAATCTGTCTCGTCGTCATCAGACGACAGGGGTATGATGGCCTTACGCCAAGGGCCTTTTCTGGCCCCCTGGTCCGCCTACCCAGACCCCTCATCCTTTCCGGATGAGGCATCTTCTTCTTCTTCTTCCTCCCCTTCATGGGAGGAGCGCGCCTCGTCGTCTTCGGACGAGGCCTGTGGCACAACCTTACGACGGAGACCCTTTCGGGTCCCTGGGGCCTTCTTTTCGGCCTTCTTCTCCGGCACCTTGTACGGTGCCGGGACCAGCATCTCCGTCAGGAGAGCATCAGTTGGGGCTTCTGGCAGTGGAGCCAGACAGTAAACCTGCTCCGCTGTCTCCACATAATCCTGAACGAATATGCATAACTACTTAAGGGTTCCCTGTGAATATATTGGGGAGAACCAAATCCGGTGGTAGTCTGAGAACTCACCTTACTAGGAGGTCGCGCGGCGTGAAGCCCGCGGTCCTCGGATGTGGGAGGGGGTACTTTGGAGGCCTTGAACAAAACCTTCCATGCGCCTTTGTGCGTCATGTTGTAGAGCTTCCAGAGCGTCTGGTGTTTGGCCGGGACGAACTCCCACAGATTGAATTCCCGCCTTTGGCAGGGCAGGATCTGGCGAACGAGCATGACCTAGATCACGTTGACAAGCTTGATGTTCTTGTCCTTCATGCTCTTGATGCAGGTATGGAGTCCGGTCAGCTCCGTAGATTCGACCCAGGACAGACCCTTCTTTTCCCAGGAGGTGAGCCACATGTGGGCTCCGGATCGGAACTCGGGGGCCGCTGCCCAGTTGGCGTCGTGCGGCTCGGTGATATAGAACCACCCTGATTGCCACCCTTTTACGGTCTCCGCAAAGGAACCATCTAGCCAGGTGATGTTAGGCATCTTGCCCACCATGGCTCCTCCGCACTCCGCTTGTTGGCCGCTTACAACCTTCGGCTTCACGTAGAAGGTTTGCAGCCATAGGCCGAAGTGAGGCCGGATGCGGAGGAAGGCCTCGCATACGACAATGAAAGCTGAGATGTTGAGGACGAAATTCGGGGCTAGATCATGGAAATCTAGCCCATAGTAGAACATGAGCCCGCAGACGAAGGGATGAAGTGGAAATCCCAGTCCACGGACGAAGTGGGCGACGAACACGACCCTCTCGTGGGGTCCTGGGGTTGGAATGACCTGCCCGGCGTCCGGTAGCCGGTGCGCTATGTCTGCGGCCAAGTATCCGGCCGCCCGAAGATTTGTGACATGCTTCTCCTTGACGGTGGAAGCCACCCACTTGCCTCCTGCTCCGGACATGTTTAGTTGTGTGGAGAAGACTTGAGCTTGGGCGCTGGAGCTCGAGGGGGCAAGAGTGGGCAAGGGAGAAAGGAGGCGTGGGTAAAAATGGGGAAATCTTATCCCTTTATAGAGGCGACGAAAGCGGTGCGCCTCCCCACTTGCCCGTTGGGAATCGCTTGCTTCCCAAGCGCCACGATTGATGGTGTGGTGGGATTACCCATACCCGTATTGATGAGAATCCCGTGATAAGGGGACACGATCTCTGCTTTGACAGGACGTGTCAAAGAAACCGCCTTGTAATATGCGTTGTAGCTGGTTGTGGAAAAATGGTTCGAATAATGATCCGACCGTAATAACATGTCATGTCATCAGAAAAAGTTTTTTCAGCAGATTGCATTTGTGAAATATCATTCTCTCTACAGCGGTGTGTAAAGATCGTTTTGTGGATCCGGACATGATTCAAGTGTTCGATAATTACTTCGGAGTATTCGGAGAAGGAACCCGCCCTGCAATGCCGAAGACAATACTGCGCGCCGGACTCATCATCATTGAAGCCTGGTTCAGGGGCTACTGAGAGAGTCCTGGATTAGGGGGTATCCGGACAGCCGGACTGTGTACAACATCCGGACTATTGAAGCGTGAAGATACAAGACTCAAGACTTTGGCCCGTGTCCGGATGGGACTCTCCTTTGCATGGAAGACAAGCTTGGCGATCCAGATATTGTGTTTCCTTCCTTGTAACCGACTCCATGTAAACCCTAGCCCTCTCCGGTGTCTATATAAACTGGAGAGGTTGGTCCTTATAAGGCCGATCACAATTACAATCATACCATCATAGGCTAGCTTCTAAGGTTTAGCCTCTACGATCTCGTGGTAGATCAACTCTTGTACTACCCATATCTTCAATATTAATCAAGCAGGAAGTAGGGTTTTACCTCCATCGAGAGGGCCTGAACCAGGGTAAACATCTGTGTCCCTTGCTTCCTATTACCATCAGCCTTGACGCACAGATCGGGACCCCCTACCCGAGATCCACCGGTTTTGACACCGACACCCACTTCATAGGTTACCTCCTTGCGTTTAGTATCGGCATAACTCTTCTGTCTAGATTGGGCTATTTTGAGTCTGTCATGGATCAGCTTGACTTTCTCCTCTAAATCTCTAATTAAATATGGTCCGAATAATTTATGGTCTCCAATTTCATCCCACATCAATGGTGTCCCGCACCTCCTTCTGTACATGGCTTCAAAAGGGGCCATCTTAAGACTAGCTTGATAGCTGTTGTTATATGAGAATTCTGCGTATGGCAAATTATCGTCCCAACTAGATCCATAATCTAGTGCACAAGCTCTCAACATGTCCTCTAGAATCTGATTGACTCTGTCGGTCTGCCCATCTATCTGCAGATGAAAGGCTGTACTGAACTCTAGCCTGGTACCCAAAGTTTTGTGTAACTAATTCCAAAACTTGGAGGTAAATTGTGTTCCTCTATCTGATACGATGGTCCTCGAAACTCCATGCAGACATACGATCCTGGTCATGTATATATTGGCCAACTTAGCGCTCGTATATGTGGTTTTCACGGGGATGAAGTGAGCTACCTTGGTCAAGCAATCAACCACTACCCAAATAGAATCATAGCCTGATCAAGTCCTAGGTAATCTTGTAATAAATCCATGCCGAGCTTATCCCATTTCTAATCGGGTATCAGCAAAGGCTGAAGTAATCCTTCTAGTTTCTGATGCTCCGCCTTAACTCTCCGACATACGTCACATACTACTACATACTCAGCAATATCCTTCTTCATACCTATCCACCAGAAATTTTCCTTCAAGTCCAAATACATCTTGGTGTTGCCCGGGTGTATCGAATTAGGCGAATCATGAGCCTCCTAAAGAATCAACTTCCTGATCTGGGTCATTTGGCACGTAAATACACTGCTCAAACCACAAGGTTCCATGTTCATCCTCATGAAAACCTTCTGCCTTTCCTTGATTCATTCTGTTCTTTATCTCCGCAATTCCTTTGTCCAACTTCTGGGCTTCTCAGATCTTTCCTAACAAAGTGGACTGAATTTCCAGTGTTGCAACATATCCTCTCAGAACTATCTCCAATTGAAGGTTTCTGAGATCATCGGCTAACTCTTGGGGTAAACCTCCTACTATGAGGGTATTAACATAGCTCTTGCGGCTCAATGCATTTGCCACAACATCGGCCTTTCCTGGGTGATAGTGCAATCTCATGCCATAATCCTTTATGAGCTCCAACCATCTCCTCTGCCCGAGGTTCAACTCCTTCTGCGTGAAGATGTATTTCAAACTCTTATGATCCTTGTAAACATCACAACTATTTCCGATAAGAAAATGTCTCCAGGTCTTGAGTGCGTGCACTACGGCTGCTAACTCCAAATCGTGCGTGGCATAATTCAACTCATGAGGTTAAAACTGACGTGATGTATACGAAACAACTCTTCTTTCTTGCATAAGAACACCTCCTCCTTCTTGCATAAGAACACCTCCAAGTCCCTGACGAGAAGCGTCGCAACATACTTGGAAATCCTTGCGTATATTCAGAAGGATTAGCACTAGGATGTAACCAAACGTTTCTTCAACTCCTGAAAACTAGCCTCACATTCCTTGGTCCAATCAAACTTGGTGTCTTTCTTTAATAACTCTATCATGGGCTTCGTGATCTTGGAGAAATTCTCAATAAACCTCCGATAATATCCCGCGAGTCCAAGAAAACAACGTATCTCTCCAACTTTGGTGGGTGCCTTACATTCAGTGACGGCTTCAACCTTGGAAGGGTCTACTGATATTCCTTCTCCTGATACAACATGCCTGAGAAATCCGACTTCCTTCAACCAAAATTCGCACTTGCTGAACTTGGCGTATAACTGATGTTCCCTGAGATTCTCGAGAACCAAGCGCAAATGTTCCTTGTGTTCTTCTTCATTCTTCGACTAAATCAATATGTCATCAATGAATACCACAACGAACTTATCCAAGAACTCCATGAATACCTTATTCATCATACTCGTAAAATAGGCATGGGTAATATTCAAACCAAAAGACATGACCGTATACTCATAAAGCCCACACCCCGTGGTAAAAGCTGTCTTGGGTATATCCTGTTCCTGAATCTTCAGCTGGTGATATCCTGATCGAAGATCGATCTTGGAGAAAACTTTTGCTCCTTGTAGTTGGTCAAACAAATCCGTGATCATTGGCAAAGGGTACTTGTTCTTGATCGTCACCTCGTTCAGTGCACGATAATCTACAACCATTCTCAAGGATCCATCCTGTTGGGGAACGCGGTAATTTCAAAAAAATTCCTATGATCATGCAAGATCTATCTAGGTGATGCATAGAAACGAGAGGGGAGAGTGTGTCCACGTACCCTCGTAGACCGAAAGCGGAAGCGTTCAGTTAACGCGGTTGATGTAGTTGAACGTCTTCGCGATCCAACCGATGCAAGCACCAAACATACGGCACCTCCGCGTTCAGCACACGTTCAGCTCGATGACGTCCCTCATACTCTTGATCCAGTTGAGGCCGAGGGATAGTTTCGTCAGCACGACGGCGTGGTGACGGTGATGATGAAGTTACCGGCGCAGGGCTTTGCCTAAGCACTACGACGATATGATTGAGGTGTGTAACTGTGGAGGTTGGCACCGCACACGGCTAAAACAATTGTCAACTTGTGTATTCTAGGGTGCCCCCTGCCCCTGTATATAAAGGAGCAAGGGGGAGGCCAGCCGAACCACTAGGGCACGCCAAGGGGGGAGGAATCCTCCTCCTAGTAGGAGTAGGACTCCCCTCTTTCCTAGTACTACTAGGAGAAGAAGGAAGGAGGGGGAGGAGAAGGAAGGAGGGAGCGCCGCCCTCCCCCTAGTCCAATTCGGACTAGGCCCATGGGGGGGGGGGGCGGCCAGCCCCTGGCCGTCCCTCTCTCTCTCTCCCTGAGGCCCAATAAGGCCCATTACTTCTCCGGTGGTTCCGATAACCCTTCCGGCACTCCGGTTATATCCGAAACTTCTCCGGAACACTTCTGGTGTTCGAATATAGTCGTCCAATATATCAATATTTATGTCTCGACCATTTCAAGACTCCTCCCCATGTCCGTGATCACATCCGGGACTCTGAACAATCTTCAACACATCATATCACATAAACTCATAATACCAATCGTCATCGAACGTTAAGCATGCGGACCCTATAGGTTCGAGAACTATGTAGACATGACCGAAACGTGTCTCCGGTCAATAACCAATAGCGGAACCTGGATGCTCATATTGGTTCCTACATACTCTACGAAGATCTTTATCGGTAAAACCGCATAACAACATACGTTGTTCCCTTTGTCATGGTATGTTACTTGCCCAAGATTCGATCGTTGGTATCTCAATACCTAGTTCAATCTCGTTGCCGGCAAGTCTCTTTACTTGTTCCATAATAATTCATCCCGCAACTAACTCATTAGTCACAATGCTTGCAAGGCTTATAGTGATGAGTATTACCGAGAGGGCCCAGAGATACCTCTCCAAAACATGGAGTGACAAATCCTAATCTCGATCTATGCCAACCCAACAAACACCTTTGGAGACACCTGTAGAGCACCTTTATAATAACCCATTTACATTGTGACGTTTGGTAGCACACAAAGTGTTCCTCCGGTATTCTGGAGTTGCATAATCTCATAGTTCGAGGAACTTGTATATGTCATGGAGAAAGCAGTAGCAATGAAACTAACACGATCATAATGCTAAGCTAAAGGATGGGTCATGTACATCACATCATTCTCCTAATGATGTGATCCCGTTCATCAAAATACAACACATGTCTATGGTTAGGAAACATAACCATCTTTGATTAACGAGCTAGTCAAGTAGAGGCATACTAGGGACTATATGTTTTGTGTATGTATTCACACATACTAAGTTTCCGGTTAATACAATTCTAGCATGAATAATAAACATTTATCATGAATTAACGAAATAAATAATAACTTTATTATTGCCTCTAGGGCATATTTCCTTCAGTCTCCCACTTGCACTAGAGTCAATAATCTAGATTACATAGTAATGATTCTAACACCCATGGAGCTTTGGTGCTGATGATGTTTTGCTCGTGAGAGAGGCTTAGTCAACGGGTCGACAACATTCAGATCCGCGTGTATCTTGTAAATCTCTATGTCCCCTTCTGACACTTGATGACGGATGGAATTGAAGTGTCTCTTGATGTGCTTGGTTCTCTTGTGAAATCTGGATTCCTTTGCCAAGGCAATTGCACCAGTATTGTCACAAAAGATTTTCATTGGACGTGATGCACTAGGTATGACACCTAGATCAGATATGAACTCCTTCATCCAAACTCCTTCATTTGCTACTTCCGAAGCAGCAATGTACTCCGCTTCACACGTAGATCCTGCCACGACACTCTGCTTGGAACTGCACCAACTGACAGCTCCTCCATTTAATAAAAATACGTATCCGGTTTGCGACTTAGAGTCATCCGGATCAGTGTCAAAGCTTGCATCGACATAACCGTTTACGATGAGCTCTTTATCACATCCATAAATGAGAAACATATCCTTAGTCCTTTTTAGGTATTTTAGGATGTTCTTGACCGCTGTCCAGTGCTCCACTCCGGAATTACTTTGGTACCTCCCTGCTATGCTTATAGCAAGACATACATCAGATCTGGTACATAGCATTGCATACATGATAGAACCTATGGCTGAAGCATAGGGAATGACTTTCATTTTTTCTCTATCTTCTGCAGTGGTCGGGCATTGAGTCTGACTCAACTTCACACCTTGTAACATAGGCAAGAACCCTTTCTTTGACTGATCCATTTTGAACTTTTTCAAAACTTTATAAAGGTATGTGCTTTGTGAAAGTCCAATTAAGCGTCTTGATCTATCTCTATAGATCATGATGCCCAATATGTAAGCAGCTTCTCTGAGGTCTTTCATAGAAAAACTCTTATTCAGGTATCACTTTATGCCATCCAGAAATTCTATATCATTTCCAATCAACAATATGTCATCTACATATAAGATTAGAAATGCTACAGAGCTCCCACTCACTTTCTTGTAAATACAGGCTTCTCCAAAAGTCTGTATAAAACCATATGCTTTGATCACACTATCAAAGCGTTTATTCCAACTCCGAGAGGCTTGCACGAGTCCATAAATGGATCGTTGGAGCTTGCACACTTTGTTAGCACCCTTTGGATTGACAAAACTTTCTGGTTGCATCATATACAACTCTTCTTCCACAAATCCATTCAGGAATGCGGTTTTGGCATCCATTTGCCAAATTTCATAATCATAAAATGCAGCAATTACTAACATGATTCGGACAGACTTAAGCATCGCTACGGGTGAGAAAGTCTCATCATAGTCAACTCCTTAAACCAGTCGAAAACCTTTCGCAACAAGTCGAGCTTTCTAAATAGTAACATTACCATCTGCATCGGGTCTTCTTCTTAAAGATCCATTTATTTTCTATGGCTTGCCGATCATCGGGCAAGTACACCAAAGTCCACACTTTGTTCTCATACATGGATCCCATCTTAGATTTCATGGCCTCAAGCCATTTCGTGGAATCTGGGCTCATCATCGCTTCCTCATAGTTCGTAGGTTCATCATGGTCTAGTAACATGACTTCCAGAACAGGATTACTGTACCACTCTGGTGCGGATCTTACTCTGGAAGACCTACGAGGTTCGGTAGTAACTTGATCTGAAGCTTCATGATCATAATCATTAGCTTCCTCACTAATTGGTGTAGGAATCACGGGAACTAATTTCTGTGATGAACTACTTTCCAATAAGGGAGAAGGTACAGTTACCTCATGAAGTTCTACTTTCCTCCCACTCACTTCTTTCGAGAGAAACTCCTTCTCTAGAAAGGATCCATTCTTAGCAACAAAGATTTTGCCTTCGGATCTGTGATAGAAGGTGTACCCAACAGTTTCCTTTGGGTATCCTATGAAGACGCACTTGTACGATTTGGATTCGAGCTTATCAGGTTGAAGCTTTTTCACATAAGCATCGCAGCCCCAAACTTTAAGAAACGACAACTTTGGTTTCTTGCCAAACCACAGTTCATAAGGCGTCGTCTCAACTGATTTCGATGGTGCCCTATTTAAAGTGAATGCAGCCGTCTCTAAAGCATAACCCCAAAATGATTGCGGTTAATCAGTAAGAGACATCATAGATCGTACCATATCTAATAAAGTACGGTTACGATGTTCGGACACACCATTTTTCTATGGTGTTCTAGGTGGCGTTAATTGTGAAACTATCCCATGTTGTTTCAAATGAAGACCAAACTCGTAACTCAAATATTCTCCTCCACGATCATATCGTAGAAACTTTATTTTCTTGTTACGATGATTTTCCACTTCACTCTGAAATTCTTTGAACTTTTCAAATGTTTCGGACTTATGCTTCATTAAGTAGATATAACCATATATGCTCAAATCATCTGTGAAGGTAAGAAAATAACGATACCCACCACAAGCATCAATACTCATTGGGCCGGATACATCGGTATGTATTATTTCCAATAAGTCAGTAGCTCGTTCCATTGTTCTAGAGAACGGAGTTTTAGTCATCTTGCCCAAATTGATTCATTTTGCCTTCATTAAGGCACGGTTCACAAGCACCACGTGATTCATAATCAAGTGATTCCAAAAGTCCATCAGCATGGAGTTTCTTCATGCGCTTTACACCAATATGACCTAAATTGCAGTGCCACAAATAAGTTGCACTATCATTATTAAACTTCAATCTTTTGGCTTGAACACTATGAATATGTGTATCATTACTATCGAGATTCAGCAAAAATAGACCACTCAACAGGGGTGCATGACCATAAAAGATATTACTCATATAAATACAACAACCATTTTTAAATGAATAACCGTCTCGCATCAAACAAGATCCAGATATAATGTTCATGCTCAACGCTGGCACCAAATAACAATTATTCATGTCTAAAATTAATCCCGATGGTAGATGTAGAGGTAGCGTGCCGACCGCGATCACATCGACTTTGGAACCATTTCCCACGCGCATCGTCACCTCGTCCTTAGCCAATCTTCGCTTAATCCGTAGCCCCTGTTTCGAGTTGCAAATATGAGCAACAAAACCAGTATCAAATACCCAAGCGCTGCTGCGAGCATTAGTTAAGTACACATCAATAACATGTATATCAAATATACCTTTCACTTTGCCATCCTTCTTATCCGCCAAATACTTGGGGCAGTTCCGCTTCCAGTGACCAGTCCCTTTGCAGTAGAAGCACTCAGTTTTAGGCTTAGGTCCAGACTTGGGTTTCTTCTCTTGAACATCAACCTTTTGCCGTTCTTCTTGAAGTTCCCTTTCTTCCCTTTGCCCTTTTTCTTGAAACTAGTGGTCTTATTGACCATCAACACTTGATGCTCCTTTTTGATTTCTACCTCCGCGGCCTTTAGCATCGCGAAGAGCTCGAGAATATTCTTCTTCATCCCTTGCATATTATAGTTCATCACGAAGCCTTTACAGCTTGGTGGCAGTGATTGAAGAACTCTGTCAATGACACAATCAACTGGAAGATCAACTCCCAGCTGAGTCAAGTGATTATGATACCCAGACATTTTGAGTATGTGTTCACTGACATAACTATTCTTCTCCATTTTGCAGCTGTAGAACTTGTTGGAGACTTCATATCTCTCAACTCGGGCATTTGCTTGAAATATTAATTTCAACTCTTGGAACATCTCATATGCTCCATGATGTTCAAAACGTCTTTGAAGTCCCAATTCTAAGCCGTAAAGCATGGCACACTAAACTATCCAGTAGTCATCAGCTTTGCTCTGCCAGACGTTCTTAACGTCATCAGTAGCATCTGCAGCAGGCCTGGCACCTAGCGGTGCTTCCAGGACGTAATTCTTCTGTGTAGCGATGAGGATAATCCTCAAGTTATGGACCCAGTCCGTGTAGTTGCTGCCATCATCTTTCAACTTAGCTTTCTCTAGGAATGCATTAAAATTCAAAGGAACTGTAGCACGGGCCATTGATCTACAACAACATAGACATGCAAAATACTATCAGGTACTAAGTTTAAAGTTCAATTAATCATATTACTTAAGAACTCCCACTTAGATAGACATCCCTCTAATCATCTAAGTGATCACATGATCCAAATCAACTAAACCATGTCGGATCATCATGTGAGATGTAGTAGTTCTCAATGGTGAACATCACTATGTTGATCATATCTACTATATGATTCACGCTCGACCTTTCGGTCTCAATGTTCCGAGGCTATATCTGCATATGCTAGGCTCGTCAAGTTTAACCCGAGTATTCTGTGTGTGCAAAACTGGCTTGCACCCTTTGTATGTGAACGTAGAGCTTATCACACCCGATCATCACGTGGTGTCTCGGCATGACGAACTATAGCAACGATGCATACTCAGGGAGAACACTTGTACCTTGAAATTTAGTAAGGGATCATCTTATAATGCTACCGAAGTTCTAAGCAAAATAAGATGCATAAAGGATAAACATCACATGCAATCAAAATATGTGACATGATATGGCCATCATCATCTTGTGCTCATGATCTCCATCACCGAAGCATCGTCATGGTCTCCAACGTCACTAGCGCGACACCTTGATCTCCATCGTAGCATCGTTGTCGTCTCGCCACCTATTGTTACTACGACTATCGCTACCGCTTAGTGATAAAGTAAAACTACATGGCGATTGCATTGCATACCATAAAGCAACAACAATATGGCTCCTGCCAGTTGCCGATAACTTTGCTACAAAACATGATCATCTCATACACCAATTTATATCACATCATGCCTTGACCATATCACATCACACCAAGCCCTGCAGAAACAAGTTAGACGTCCTCTACCTTGTTGTTGCAAGTTTTACATGGTTGCTACGGGCTTCTAGCAAGAACCATTCTTACCTACGCATCAAAACCACAACGATTTTTCGTCAAGTGTGCTGTTTTAACCTTCAACAAGGACTGGGCGTAGCCACACTCGATTCAACTAAAGTTTGAGAAATTGACACTCACCAGCCACCTATGTGCAAAACATGTCGGTAGAACCAGTCTCGCAAGCGTACGCGTAATGTCGGTCTAAGCCGCTTCATCCAACAATACCGCCGAATCAAAGTATGACATGCTGGTAAGCAGTATGACTATTATCACCCACAACTCTTTGTGTTCTACTCGTGCATATAACATCTACGCATAGACCTGGCTCGGATGCCACTGTAGGGGAACGCGGTAATTTCAAAAAAAATCCTACGATCACGCAAGATCTATCTTGGTGATGCATAGCAACGACAGGGGAGATTGTGTCCACGTACCCTCGTAGACCGAAAGCGGTAGCGTCTAGTTAACGCGGTTGATGTAGTCGAACTTCTTCGCGATCCAACCGATCCAAGCGCCGAACATACGACACCTCCGTGTTCAGCACACGTTCAGCTCGATGACGTCCCTCGTACTCTTGATCCAGTTGAGGCCAAGGGAGTTTCGTCAACACGACGTCATGGTGACCGTGATGACGAAGTTAACGGCGTAGGGCTTCGCCTAAGCACTACGATGATATGACCGAGGTGTGTAACTGTGGAGGGGGGCACAACACACGGCTAAAACAATTGTCAACTTGTGTGTTCTAGGGTGCCCCCTGCCCCCGTATATAAAGGAGCAAGGGGTAGGCCGGCCGGCCCTCTAGGACACGCCAAGGGGGGAGGAATCCTCCTCCTAGTAGGAGTACAACTCCCCCCTTTCCTAGTCCTACTAGGAGAAGAAGGAAGGAGGGGGAGGAGAAGGAAGGAGGGGCACTACAAAAAAAGACACATCCATGACATTTTGGGCCAAACGATTTTTTTTTCTGTCATACATATGACACTTCTATGACGATAATTGTGACAAAACCCGATATCATCATAGATGTGGTGGGCTCCTACTTCTATGACAAAAAATCATGACAGAAAATGGGCTAATCGTCCTGGGCGGGCCAGAGATGCAATTGCATGACATTCTTTGGGCCATCCATGACGGAAAAAACCATGGTAGAAGCGAGGGCGAGGAAAATTTCGGGGAGTTCCCAGTTACGGTGGGAGGTCGGGGGCCGAGCTATGCGCGTTTCTCTCGTACATGTACGCGCGTGTGTGCGAGGCGTTGGCTCTAACTGAACCGAGCAAGGCGTTGGGCTCTAACTGAACCCGAGCGATTGCATTGAAGGCTACGCGTTACTGAACCCGAGCGATCGATCGATGGCTGTTAACTGAACCCGATCGAGCAATTCCTTCTCTACTGCTACTAACTG
>NC_041381.1:90514726-90524031 GCF_002162155.2 Triticum dicoccoides
TGGATGAACAGTGAGCAGTGGCGTTGCCTCTGGATGAATAGGACCCCGTGGTGTGGAGGGCTGGATGAACAGTAGACGGTGGAGGGGTGCCCGTGGAGGGGTGGTTGCACAGTAGCCAGTGGAGTAGCGCACGGTGGAGGCTGGATGAACAGGACTCCGTGGAGGCTGGAGGAGGTCGATGGTGGAGATAAATAGTATCCTGTGGAGTCCCGTTTTGCGGTGCGCCACACCCCTCCCGATCAACAGGACCCCTGTTTCGACCGTAGCGCTCCAACACAAGTCCGTTTTGTCCGTTTTGCGGTACACCACACCCCTCCCGATCAACAGGACCCCCGTTTTGACCGTAGGAGGTCCGTTTCGTCTGTTTTGTGGTACGCCACACCCCTCCCGATCAACAGGATCCCTGTTTCGACCGTAGGAGGTCTGTTTCCTCCGTTTTGCGGTATGCCAGACCCCTCTCGATGAACAGGATCCCGTTTCGAACATTGCCAGTCGAACACAAGGCCGTTTCCTCCGTTCTACGGTATGCCAGGCCTCGTTTCCATCGCGTGTTCCGTCCAAGCCCTCCCGATGAACACGACGACGCATTCCGTTCCGACCCAGCCGGTTGGCTCCCACGCGTTTCCTTGCCTCCCGATGAACACGACGCGTTCCGTTGCCTCCCCATGAACATGACACATTCCGTTGCCTCCCCATGAACACGACGATGTTGTTTCTCCGTTCCGACCCAGCCATGTACACGAGCCCTGGCCAAACGTATGCGTGAGTAGGCGTTCGAGACCCCGCCCGTATGTACACATACGTGGCCGTATTTTCTTTCTTGCACACTGGCCGCTGTACGTATGTGTACATGCTACGTGCGCAACTCTACTACGACACATGCGCGCCTCTACATCGACCAGTATATATGTACATACACGTTCGCGACCAGAATGACAACGCTACGTACGCTTTGACCAGGTGGGTCCCGACTGTCATGCACTTCCTTGCATGCAAAGATGTAGATGGTGGGTCCCAGCAGTCAGGGGGGCGAATCGATTTTTTATTTTTTGCCCGGACGCACTTCCTTGCGTGCGAAGATGTAGCTGGTGGGTCCCAGCAGTCAGGGGGGCGAATCATTTTTTTTCCCGGACGCACTTCCTTGCGTGCGAAGGAGTAGCTGGTGGGTCCAAGCAGTCAGGGGGGCAAATCGTTTTTTTTGCCCGGACGCACTTCCTGGCGTGCGAAGATGTAGCTGGTGGGTCCCAGCAGTGAGGGGGGCGGATCATTTTTTTGCCCGGACGCACTTCCGTGCATGCGAAGATGTAGCTGGTGGGTCCCAGCAGCCAAGGGGAAACATTTTTCGTGAAATACAGTGTCCCGTCCAGAGGGTCCCACCTGTCAGGTGGAGGAATCATTATTTTCCGCGTAATAAGGAGGCACTTCCTTGCTGCGGCCGTGGACCCAGCTGTCAGCCTTTCCACGTACAGTCCACGTCCGATGGAAGTCGTTCTTTGACCACGTTGACCACGCCGCGCCGAGAGCACCACGGCGGTGGACGACGGTGAGGCCTAGGAAGGGGACGACACAGAGCCGGGGAAGACGCGACAGTGGAAGCCCGCGCGGAGAGGAGTACGAGGGTTCACTGGTTCGGCTGCGGTGTGAGGCTACCATCGCCGCAGGGCCTGGCTAGCAGTGGGAATAGTAGGGGCGGTGAGGCCTCCGCGGCAGCACAGCCGGCCACGGGAGGCAGGAGCATGCGACACGACTGGTGCTGCTTTGAGCGGCTGGAGCAAGAAGACTAGAGGTTGAAGAAGCACTACGGCCGTTGGATGGACATCGCACGGTCACTGGAGCTAGAATCGTTCATATTGACTAAGTTGACAAAGCCCTCCGTCCCCGTCAACTTAGTTGGCCCACAAGTCATCCTCCCACTATGGTGGGTCCCAGCTAGCAGGGGGTATTCATTTTTTTGTGCTTAATAAGGAGGCACTTCCTTGCGTGCGAAGATATAGATGGTGGGTCCGACATGTCAGTGGGGGGAATGTTTTTTCGCAAAATACATAGGCCCTTCCGGTGGGTCCCAGCTGTCAGGTGGAGGAATCATTATTTTGCACGTAATAAGGAGGCATTTCCTTGTGTGCGGCCGTGGACCCAGCTGTCAGCCTCTCCATGTACAGTCCACGACCGATGGATGTCGTTCATTGACCACGTTTACCAGGCCGTGCCGAGAGGACCATGGCGGTGGACGACGGTGAGGCCTAGGAAGGGAACGACACAGAGCCGGGGAAGACTCGACAATGGTTGCCCACACGGTGGCGAGTACGAGGGTTTACTGGTCCGGCTGCCGTCGCCGGAAAATAACAGGAGGTGTTGGTGAGTAGAGGAATGGCCTGGCCAGCAATGAAGTAGGGTGGGGCGGTGCTGCCTGTATGGCAGCACAGCCGGCCACGGGAGGCGGGAGCAGGCAGTCCCACCGGAACTGGTTTGGGCGGCTGGAGCAAGAAGATCAGATATTGAAGAAGCAGCACGGCCGTTGGATTAACATCCAATGGTCACTGCTTCTTGAATCGTTTGTGGACTAAGTTGACAAAGCCAAAGTACACGTCGACCTAGTAGACCCACAAGTCAGCCTCCAAATCTGTCCCAAACAGCATACAACCCGAAATTTCTAGCTAGATTCAAATTAATTTTAAATCTAAATATACCTTAATTTAAATTCAATGAAATTTTACCCGCACAAAAACAATGGAATTTAAATATCAAATCCCGAAAGAAAATAGTATTTTGGAACTAATTGCCTGTTTGTTGTATTTTTTCATTTTACAGCCCATTTATTATTACTTATAGCCCTTTTTTATTACTTATAGCCCATTTCTTATTACTTATAGCCCATTTTCTGGGGAAAATGCATCCCTCCTCATCTTGAAAGATTTCCGGCCCAGCAGGGCGCAGAAAAGCAAGTAGGCCTATGTTGGTTATTCTGCAAAAAACATAATAGATGGTAGCCATTTTCAGAAAGAAAAAAAAACAATCTGGGCTAGTCATGTGCTAAACATATGAATAAAAGCCTGGGCTAGATGGGCCACGGGTCCCGCACAACCCAGTTGATACCCTTCTCCGTCCCGAAAAAACAAAATTACTACGCGCGCTGCTGGGTCCCTACTGTCATCCTCACCATGTACAATCATCTCCTTATTCCTCTCGGTTGTTGACTATGTTGACAACACCGGAGGGCGGTGCCGCGGCGAGCGAACCAAGGCGGAGGACGATGGTGAGGCCTCGGACGGGAACGAACAGGAGCCGGGGAAGATCACAGCCAGCCGTGGGTGGCGGGAGCAGGCGGTCCCGCCGACGCTGGTTTGGCTTTGGCGGCTTGAGAAAGAAGAGACTGAAGAAACGCGACAGACGTTGAATGTCCATCCAACGGTCAAGGTTGGCACAATCGTTTGTTGACTAAGCGGACACCAAGTAGCATACTTTTTTATATATAGGAAGAAAACTGCGAGGAAAATGCGTTCGTCTGCCGTCCTCCTCACAGGGAATGTTCGCCACATAAGTGACTAGCACCCTTGGTTTTCAACCGAGAGGTCTTGGGTTCGAGTCCCAGGAACTCTCAATGTTGTCCTCCTTCCTTCCTCGCAAAAAAGGGAAAGAAAATCAAAGACTTGGGAAGGCGTACAGAACAAGCTAGTGTACCAGTAAAGAGATGTTGCTGAGTTTTAGAAAAAAGAGAGACGTGCTCCTGTAGCTAGTTCGAATCCAAACCTAGACTATGACTATATATGGTGCTATGCTACTCTGCAAGTAATGAAACTGACATATCCAACGTTCGCTTCTCCTCTTCTCTACTTACTCTGCCTAGCATCAGAAGCTCTGGCCGCAGCAACCATGTCACTGGCTGCTCGTCCACCTGCTCTTCAGCAGACAACAACCAGATATGCGCCAAGTCACCACCCGTACCATCGCCTGTGGGTCTCATCACACCCCCGCCGGCACGCGCACCGCAGCCGATTGCTCATCGCAACCCGCTGCCATTGGTGTGGTGCCACTGTTGCAAAGCACGCAGAGTCATCCGTCACGTCTCAATCACAATCCTCAACCCTGGTCGAGTCTTCTACAAATGCCCGAATCATGGGGTAATAATATGTTTAAGTGTTGTTCTACTGCTTTCGGTTGCTGATTTTTTTAATAGTTTGGTTGATGATCTTCCAATTTGATTCGTGCAGAAAAGGGAAGATTCGTGTGATTTGTATTTCTGGGAAGTTGCTGATGTGGGGGAATGCAACTACGCTGATTGTTTGGTTAGCCAAAGAATCCCAATACCAGAAGGTTGGGGTGCTGGACAAGTAACTGAAGGAACGGCAGAAGAGGAAGATGTGGAGCAAAAGGTTAAAGATGTAGTTCCTCTGATCATGGCCAAGCAACAACTGCTGAACGGCCTTGACAGCAATGAGGAGATGAAAGAGCTTGTGAAGATAATGGGAAAAATCGATTGCTCTGTAGGATGATTGTCTCTTTATTTGCAGTGTATGTAGCACTCGTGATGTATTCAGTGGCTATGACATGAGCACTTTGCTGAAACTAGTAATGAATGAAACCTGTGTAGCAGGCTGGGCATGGTGTTGTGAACATCTAATGATTTCTATTAACGGAAATCAGGGGGTATCCCCTTTTGCTCATAAATAAATAAATAGCAGAGGCCCTGTCAGGTCAGCTTTGTTCTCATTCAAAGACGTCGAGCAAGTTGCAGTCCAATAGCAAACTATGTCATCAAATTCAAGTTTCACAGCCAAATATGAGTACAACTAAACAACAATGTCATCATGTTTTAGTTGTCATACAATCACCAAACACAAATAAGCATACATAACAAGTGATGTTCTCACAACAAAATACTAAACAACATGTTCATGAGGTTTCAGTTGTCATAGCAAACACAATTTCACATAGTAGATAAAAAACGTCTTCTGGCAGGCAAATACGACAAAAGCAATGTAATCATCATCCGTAGCAGCAGCGTCAACATCTTCGCCATGTGTATCAGTCTGAATCGTAATTCCCCATGATGTCATCTTCTTCTTCGTCCTCAATGTCCTCGAACGTTGGCTTCTTCTTGATCAACTCTTGTATGTCCACAGCACGACAGGCAATCTTTTCGCCGGCGTCATTGACGTGATGGTTCTCAAAGATATTAGGAACATCTGTGTTATCTTGTACATCAGGAACAGTGTAAGCATCATCTTGTTGTGCAACTTCATTAAACGAATTCCTCTGCTCAAACCTTTGCAATACTCTCCAGTCATCGCTACGTGCAAATGTGTCTTCCAAGAAAAATATCTGTGTTGCTTGATTCGCCAAAATAAAAGGCTCGTTGGTCTGGTACGCCGCCTTGACATTGATGGATTTGAAATAATCATCAGCTCTGGGTTTTGCGATCCTGGAAAACAGGTTATACCAACGACAACACAACAGAACCACACACTGATGATCCTCGAAACTGGAGATATATTGCAACTGAATAATGTCTGTTATGTTAGCATACATTTCAGTTATCTCTTTGTCATACGTATCCGTGCTCATGATGGCACTATTTTGTGTCTTCCTGCCTTCGTCTCTTGCAAGGGTGTTGTAGCGCACATCTCCAACAATGCAAGATTCATAATGTCTTACCCGAGTATCAGGACCCATTGCTAGTGAGTAAAGGGCATCATCAACTGCCTGCCCATCCTCCTGCATCTTCTTAACATATGGTTAGAAAATAGACAAGCTGATCATCTTATGTACTCAATATATTAAAAAAACTGACAGTGCAATTCAAAAGCTTACATGGTTCTTGAACCATTTCGCAAATCCTACCATAACCAGTTTGTCAATGTTTCTTGGATTTTGCGGCAGTAACTCCTCTTTGTAGATGCTGCACAACATAGTGATGGCGTCAAACATCTAAATATATAAGAATGTGCTGCAAGTTTAGTAGATTACGATGTATAAGTTGCAGTACTGCACTTGGTATAAGGTAGTATCTCAGGACAGTTATTCAACACATACGAAACCATTTTGTCCAAATCTTTAGGTTTGTCCTCTTGTCGACTCTTCCCTGTAACTCGAACAGAATAATCGAAAACATTGAGCCCGGGATTGTCTTCACCCACCTCTTTACTAAGCTGATCAGTTGTTTCAATGTATTTTGAGCAGAATGTCAATGCTTCTGTAGCAATGTAGGCCTCTCCAATGGAACCCTCAGGTCTAGCTCTGTTCCTAACATAGCCCTTGAAAGTGCCTAGCCGCCTTTCAATAGGGTACATCCAGCCATACTGTACTGGACCTCTAAGTAGTGCCTCATCAGGTAGATGAACAGCCAAATGCACCATCACATCAAAGAAGGCTAGAGGATATATCTTCTCAAGGTCGCATAGGATAGTTGGTATCTTGTCTCTAAGACGCTCCAAAGCATCTATTCTGATATTTCTACTACAGAGTTCCCTAAAGAATTGTCCCAACTCTACAACTGCTCTATATAAGTCAGGGCGGCCCAATCCTCTAAGGATAACAGGTAAAACCCTTTGAAGTAGGACATGGCACTCATGAGTTTTCAACCCTTGTACCTTGTTTCCATCTGCACTGACTCTCCTTTCAGGGTTGGAAGCAAATCCATGTGGGAATCTCACACGTGACAGGACCTCGCAGAATTCTTTTCTTTTTACCTTGTCCAAGACGTACACAGCTGGTTCCATATCCCGTGGTTTACCTTCATCTTGCACCTGCAAATCCTTTTTGATACCCAGGTGTGCCAAATCAATCCTAGATTTTAATGTATCTTTCGTCTTGCCTTCAATATTAAGAAGTGTGCCGATAATGCTGTCACATATATTTTTCTCGATGTGCATCACATCAAGATTATGCCGCAGATCCAAATCTCTCCAATACTCCAAGTCCCACAAAGTGGACCTACGGATAAACAATAATCTCTCTTCTGCCCTGCCATGCTTCCTTTTCCCGCTACCATTACCAAGATGGTTTCCTGGTGTAATATGCCTGACCTTCTCTAATTCCATTTGCAACTCATCGGCGGTGAGCCTCTTTGGCGCATCACGGTTTTCATGCTTTGCATTGAACACACGTCTTCGGTATTTTCTAGGATGCGGCTTGTCCTTGGCAAGGAAACGGCGGTGTCCAATGTAGCAGATCTTGCTAAGTATTGCGTATGACAGCGGATTCCTGTCACAGCGAACACATGCATTGTAATCATGTGTCGTTTTCCCCGACATAGTGCCCAAAGCCGGATAATCATGGATGCACCAAATTATAATAGCACGCAGTAAGAAATCAGCTGGTGGGCTGCTATATAGGTCTCGAGTGAGAACACCCTTCCATAGCTGTTGAAGTTCCTCCACAAGAGGCTCCATGAACAAATCAAAAACCTTTCCAGGACTTTTTGGACCTGGGATGAGCAAGGCCATCATGTAGTTTGATTCTTTGGTGCAGACATTTGGAGGCATGTTGTAAGGGATAACAAGCATTGTCCACATGCTATATGTGGCGCTCTGGTGGCCAAATGGGTTAAATCCATCTGAAGCTAAGCCAAGTCTAATGTTTCTCGGGTCAGCAGCAAACTTTTTGTGTTTATCATTGAAGCTTCTCAACTCACTACCATGAGATGGATGGCTCATTACATTCTGATCTCTGTACTCCTGGTTCCTAGAATGCCACAGTACATCCTCCCTTGTTTCAGCATCATGAAACAACCTCTGCAATCTTGGTGTAATTGGAAAATTCTCAGAACATTATGAGGAATCCTCTTTGCAGCATCACCATCTTTCCATCTTGATGATTTGCATTTCGGGCATTCACTTAAGTTGGCATAATCCTTCCGGAATAGAACACAATTATTCTTACAAACATGGATCATATCATATCCAATTCCAGCTGCACGAAGGAAATTCTTCATTTTACTGTAGGTGTGTGGCAGCTCAAACGCATCTGGGAAAGATTTGCGGAAAGCAGCCAACATCGCATAGAATGATTTGTTGGTCATCCGCTCAGATGTCTTCACCTGAAGAAAGGTGACCATAGCTGAGAATACTGACAACTTATTTCCTGGGGTGACAGCCACGTTGCATTGTTCCAACATGCAGGCCCACCATTTTTCTTCTGCAGGTGAAAGTTCATGGAATGCACGAGCATTTCGTAGCATTGTTTCAATGTTGGTCAAACTCACTGGCTCCGCCACCACCACCTCCTCCTCCTCTTCCACCTGAGCATCAGGCAGATCAAGATGGTGATCTGCTGCTTCCACGTAGTCAATAACATTGACGTTCATAGCTTCACCATGATGAACCCACCTAGTATATGTGACCGACATCCCATACAAGTGTAGATAATTTTGCACAATTGACTGGGGTCTTGTAACTGAATTCATACAACTGCTACGCGGACAGAGCACATCTGATTTCGGACCACCATACTCAGCTCTGATAAAGTTCATGAAGTTTTCAACCCCCTCGACATATGCAGCGAAGAATCTTCGAGCAGAAGTTATCCAAGTCCTGTCCATCTGTTAGACATACAAATTAGTTCTTCTACTAGATATTACAGGAAAAACATATATGCTTTTTTATGAAGTCCAGAAAAAAATACCTAGGTCGATGTCTAAAGCTATGGCAAGATATTTGGACGAGCAGATCTAAGTAATGAAATATATGTAAAGCTAATTCAGCAATCAGATTTGAGTGCTAAATTATGGCAGACTGTTTCAGCAGTCCATGAGGCCGAGGATGCAGCCATCAAACTATCGAAGGCCCTCGCAGCAACAAGATCGAGTATAAAACGGTGTAGAGCTATTTCACCTAACAGATTGGCTACTAGACCATGGCAATCTACGTCACAATAAATATATGGCAGGATATTTTAGCAACTAATCGGCCTTGGCATGCCATCTCAGCTAAGCAGATTGAGTGCAGAACAGGGCAAGGAAGCTTCTTAAGCAGAGCATATTGACAGTAAACTACTTCAGCAAACAGTGAGATTAATAGCGTCTATCAGCTAACATTCAGCGCTACACCGACATGAACGGGGCCTCAGTCTAGAATGCGCGTACCGTGGGAGAAGCTGACCGCCGTGCGTCTCCACACGAACATCACCAGCGGTGGCGGCGCTGACCGCCGTGCGCCTCCACAAGAACATAGCCAGAGGTGGCGGCGCGGCTAGAGGACGGCAGTCTATGAGAGCGTACTATGGGAGCGAGAGGATCGCCGTGCGTCCCCTCGACGAACCGCGGCGCCGATGTATCGGCGCGGCGGGCAGGGCGGCTTTGGCAGAGCGAA
>NC_041381.1:90524357-90532770 GCF_002162155.2 Triticum dicoccoides
GGTTTGGGGAATATTATTGGCTAGTTGGCCGAAGGGCGGTTGAATCGGATTTGGGGGGATTTTTTGTGTGGGGGGCAGGAGGATTTTTGCGCGGTGGGTGGGGGGAGTTTGGCGCATGGTCGGTTTCTCCAAGTGCAGTCCCACGTGTCAGTGAAGAGGCATGCCGAAGCGCGTTCCGTTTGCGTGAGCCGTGTGCAGGACCGAAAATGTGTGGCGTGCAATGCGACCGTGACAGGAGTGCTGTGAGTGTACCACCTTTTTTCCTTTTAAACTAGGTGCTTCGCTCCCTCAAAAACAAAAATTTGTTGCTTCGCGCGATCCATCGATACTACTACTAGTAATCCGGTAATCTCGACTAAAACAACGCGGCCGGGTCTTTTCCCGCGCGATATGCTGGGAGGTTGGCTTAGTTCGGTTTTTTTAGGACGAGTAATGCTACACCTACGTAATCCCAGTTACGTAATTAACGTAATGTGAAACGTCTGAGCTGTTGATTGTAGATTGGGGGGAGGGAGGGGCCCACCACCATGAAAATCAGGGGAGGAGAGAGAGAGGCAATTTACGTTAACCCTTTCGTAGGTTCCCGTAGATGTAGAAAGATGTGAAATGCGTGAATGTGTAGTGGGCTTACTATTGGAGTGCCTAAGATAAATTGTGTATGTATAGACCCTATGTGTTTATTTTACTTCGCATGTTAGATTTGTCTCGGTTCAATAAAAAGCAGAGTTGGTGATGATGGTGTGCCTGTCATCCTGCAATATAGGCCGTTCGATCTATATCTAACGGATAGGAAGGAAACTATGACAATTTACCCGCACTCCTCTCCACATTTGCAGATAAGGCTTTCCCTCGTTCATCCTTTTCTCCCACAAGATCTTGATCTTCCGTGCAATGCACGGGCATCTTGCTAGTACTCCTACAATATGTATATTATTGTGAAAGTTCATATACACCGGCCGAGATTAATGCAAACACGGCAGATTTTCATTACATTTCAAACTTCTATAGGACAGAAAAATAAAAGAAACCCGACCCTAAACCTATTCTACGGCGGCGACCGACACCCTCCATCTGCGATCTCTATGTACGGGGGCGGGGTTCAAGACCTGTGAAGTGAAGGTGCGGTCTTCGGCGAGGAAGAGTAGAACACGGGATACGGACCGGCCAGTTGGCACCATGCCCTGCC
Source organism: Triticum dicoccoides (assembly GCF_002162155.2). NCBI lineage: Eukaryota > Viridiplantae > Streptophyta > Magnoliopsida > Poales > Poaceae > Triticum > Triticum dicoccoides. The sequence goes on from NC_041381.1 coordinate 90,525,544, forward strand.
GCCTCCCATGCCCTACTCATCCTCGGATGAGTCCCCGACCTCGGCGGTGTCGGACATTGGACGGCGGGAAGTAGGACGCGTGGCTGATGGTGCTCCCGTCGTCGGCCGCCAGCGTGGCCACCGTTTGTGCGGTCGCGTCCGCGTCCGGCTACGCTGCTATTGCATCATGAGAGGCTACTTGAGCGAGGGCAGCGACCTCGAGCTTCATCCCCGAAGACAAGCTCTTCCGCAGAGCGTTCGCACTTGCGGTCATGGCGGATGTGGTGCCAGGTAGGAGGACGATGTGCTATGGTGTGGAGGTTAGATGGGCGTTGCCGCTTTAAGTAGCACATTCCGGTAAGGCCAAGCGTCCGGGTGCGTCATTAAGTCGCCGGAGTTGGTTCCTCGGGCACCGAGCCTCTTAACGACGACATACGAACGGACGACATGAATGCGGGCAGCTGGCGCTGGCTGGGAGTGCACCGCGCGACGGCACGAGGGACGAGGGTTTTGGTGTGCCAGGGTAGTCAGTTGCGGTCGTGGCAACGTTGGAGATGCCCTTTGCTCACATGCGATCCCCGCATGTCATTGAAAAAGCAAGACGACCCGGCATAGTCTCAGGTCCAGAGGATGTAGTTGGCCGCGCTACACCACTTCGTGGACTCGTCGCGGCGCCCCGTGCATCCTCAACGAGCCGGGTGTTGGGGTGTGTTTGGATTGTGGCCAAAGTGCACCTTAACAAAATTTTGGTCATGACCCAAAGATTGGTATTTGTTTGGATGGTTGCCATTTTTTGGCATCCCAATGAACTCTAGCCAACTCTAGTTCATTTTTCTTGCCAATGTCGGCCAAATCATGGGCAACCAATACCTCAACCAAAATTTTGGTCATGACCCAAAGATTGGTCTTTGTTTGGATGGTTGCCATTTTTTGGCATGCCAATGAACTCTAGCCAACTCTAGTTCATTTTTCTTGCCAATGTCGGCCAAATCATGGGCAACCAATACCTCAACGAAAATTTTGGCTATCCAATGCTTTGATGGGGCAACCTTGGGCACAAACCAAACATACTATTGGTCATTCCTCAGCACTAAGGTCACCCTCGGCACACTGAAACCGACCGTGTCTAGCGACGATATGAGCGTGTCGCTCACCACGGTCGCCGTGTCCAGAGGCGGTGCTGGAGCTGCGCCCCATTGTTGGCCCCAACGACCCACATGAACGGTTGTCGGTGGCGAGGAGGTCGTGGGCCAGCTCCTCCATTGGACTAGTCTGCGCTACGTCGTCCCGACGGGTGTGCCCCACATGTCGGTTTCCCTATTTTCCCGTCCATATTCGAGCTTCAGTGCTCCGCGTTACGCATTAGGCCTTTCACTATGTAGGCCAAGCGAGAAAACTTATTGTTTATTTGAGCCGTTTAAGTATAATCATGTGGCGTTTGCTTATTTCTCATTCCTCTCCAACCCTCTTCTCCATCGATCATGTCGCCCTCCAGTCGAGTCCATCCTCCCGCATGCCTCATTTGAACATTCCGTCGAGTATCATTCGCATGTACCCACCCTAGTCCTCTTTCAATAGATCTCCGGACCCCGAGATGAAATCGAGAGGGAACGAGTGGGGGCACGTGATACCTAAGGCGGATTCAAAATTTTGAACTGGTGATCATAGCATCCGCAAATCATATATACAGGGTATTCAATGTTCGTTTCGTTTTTGAACGTACAATATACTCCCTCCTATCCTTTCTAGTTTACATATAAGTTTTATGTGTAGTCAAAGTATCTCTACTTTGATCAAAAAGGTATCAACATTCAACAATGCCCAATCAATATTGTTAGATTCGTACGTACTCCTAGATTTGTACTCGAGATGGTCTCCAATTTGACTATTGACAAGATTAGTAGTACATGAGATGTATAATGTGAAAATTATATCATTGGAAACTCCTTTCACATACGAATTTGACCGTATGCTTTTGTAAGTTGCATGTCATATATTATTATTTGGTCAAAGTTAGCCTCGAAAACGCATTAGGCCCTGTATAGTAAATGGAAGGAGGGAGTAGTAGTGGAAGTGGATCCTTTGACGTAGGTATCCCTGCCTTACCCTCCCTTTCGGTCACTTACTGGCGGACCCAATGCTTGCTAGGCCCCGCATGTCAGTTACTCAATGGGTTCGGCCATGTCAGGGGATCCTCATCCGTAGTATACTCCCTCTGTTTTTATTTACTCCATATAAAACGGAGGGAGTGGTAGTATAATAAATGACGCGGGCGGGAGAGTGGGAGGGACATCGGTTTGCTCTCAACTGCGGTCCCACAAGCGAGCGAAAATGCAAGACGAAGCACGTTCCATTCGGTGAGCGACGTGGAGGGTCCAGCGTGCCGGGCTACAACGCGAACGCAACAAGAGCGATGCACAGTCAAAACCGATTGACCGGTCATCACCGGAACCACTATTCACACCAGAACCTTCGCTGCTCGGCCTACGCCAACCACTGCCCTATAACCACACCAAATCTCTAGCCCATTCCCCCACCTTCCGATCCCCTAGCCTGCATCAAGCGTCCCCTAGTTTGCCGGAAAGCCATGGTGCGCCGCAAGATCACTTACTACAAGATGCTAACGCCGGAGCGCCGCGCAGAAATCGCGGCGGCGGTCGGCGGGCCAATCCCCGAGTTCTTTGGAGCCAAGCTACAAGGAGGAGGAAGCCGATCCAATGTTCATGGCAGAGGTCGCGGCGCAGAAGGCCCCCGATGGGTATGAGATGATGGACGTCGACTTCGTGCCGGTGTCCGAGTGCCCCATTGTGCAGGCGGACCAGTGTTTCAACATGGCGCTACTAAAGGAGGACCGGGAGGCGGAGGCTCAACTTGACGCGGAGCGTGCGCATGCCGCTGCCATCGAGGCTCTCCTGCAGGCGGAACCGGATGTCGTGGATGTGAACCGGGCGGCGGAGGCTCAACTTGAGGCAGAGCGCGTGGATGCCGCTGCCATCGATGCCCTCCTGCAGGTGGAACCGGACGTCCTGGACTTGAACCGGGCGGCAGAGGCTCGACTCGACGCAGAGCGTGCGGATGCCGCTCTCATCGACGCCCTCCTGTAGGCGGAACCGGACGTCCTGGACTTGAACCGGGCGGCGGAGGCTCGACTCGACGCGGAGCGCGTGGATGCCGCTGTCATCGAGGCCCTCGTGCAGGCGGAACCGGATGTCCTCGACTTGAACCGGATTGTGCTCTCATCCGTGCAGAGCGCCCGCACGCTCCGCTTGAATGAGTAGCTGGAGGCCGAGGACAACCACGGTGCGGAGACACATGTCAGCAGCTACGGCTGGTTCACGCTGGCAGCCAAAGACGATGAGGCCGTCTCTTTCCGCGAGCAGTGATAGTTTTTCTTTATGTTGTTGTCTTTATGGATCTTTTGCTGTGTAAAAACATATATTTGTTATGAAAGTCGCCTGACTTGGGGGTCAGTCTACCATTTTAGGCGGTTGGATGAATATCCTACGTCTCCTAACCCTTCTTTCCTTCTTCCTCACCTCTTCTTCTTCCCCAACAGACCACCGCACGGGCCGTACGGATACTCCCCAACATGCGGTTGGATAAACATACTCTATGAACGAAAATTATGTGTCGGCGATAGGGTGGCTGAGTTTGGTTTGTTCACATGCGACATCACGTGTCATTGAGGGTGCGTTCCCTTGGTTGGGTTTGCGCCATGCAGGAGCGACTTTGTGAGGGTGCGGTGCGACTGCGGCGTGCAGGAGCGACCGTGTGAGGGTGCGGTGCGACCGCGACAGCCATGCGCAAGTGCCTCCTTCTCATTTTGAAAACTTTAGGCAAGCTTGGCAAAAATGTGTGGTGAAGTTTGGCAATGCAAGGCCTAGACCCAAACAGGATAAGTACGTACGTACTAGGAGTACTAGTGTTAAAAAAGAAAGGCGGGGTTTTCCTTCGCGGGATTTAATCGATACAAATCCTCATTTCACGTGTCAATTAATGCATATTTTTTTCTCCAAAGACCAAAGAGCTAACCATCTCACTCCTCATCGCTTGATTAATGCAGCACCATGCAAACCAACCTTCTCACTTCCGTATGCATGCAGGGGATATTAATGTCCTTGGTTGCTAACCCCATCAATGTTGCCTCGATTAGTGTTAGTCGCCCTTTGCAAATTGTAATTTTGATATACTGGCCTTGTTTACAGAAAAATGGAGGTAGTAACTATATTTGACTTCCTTCCCCATTGCGGTGACGTTGACGATATCTTTTTTTTTGTGGTTTGGTGAAGTGCGTTCGACGGAGAACACCATTGAGGGAAACCACGGTAAGTCGTTCGCAAGTGCCGCCTACAAGTCGAGACAACCACCTTATTTGCATCCAGGAAGTCCATTGAACCAAAGGACTAGTACTACTAGGAGTACTAGTGCGGTGAGATGGTTTCTTGAAGAAGACGATGGAGAAGCGGAGTCAGCGAAGAGTGAAATGATGGTTGCTTCATCCGTGCTTTTGTGATTTGACGCCTCACTGCTTTGTGATTTGTGACAGAAGGGACAGGGGAGTAGACTCTGTGCTCTATACTGCACTACATGCGTCCAAGCATGGGAGAAAGAGGAGAGACGTTGCATTTTTCTATTCCTTCAATCAATCAATCAGGGAGCTTCGGTTCCATCTTTTTGGCTTTGGCAACACCGTCCACAATGGTTCCCATGATGCCAAAAGCTATTTTCACATTTGGCTACACATTGTGGATGCCCTTAACCGTACCACTTGGTTTTGCTCCTGTGTGCTATCTATACAAATCTCAATTATATTGATCTAAAAAATTATAGAATCAAGATTAGTAAAAAGGAGGTGATTTTGCCGCGCGGATGGGAGGGGAGGTTTCTTATTTTCGGAGGACGTTGTCCTGGTGGTTTTGCTAACATGCGGTCCCACCTGTCAGTGCTTTACCAAGCCGATCCGCGTCCCACATGAGGCGGAACAATGGCAAAAGCAACACGTGGTTAAGTTGAAGAAGATGAGGGAGAAGCGGATTCAGCAACGAGTGAAATGATGGTTGCTTCGTCCCTCCAACTTCTTTTTTTAGCATTATTACTTCGTCCCTCCAACTTAACTGCGGGAAAGGTGCAGCTTTGTGATTTGACGCCTCATTGCTCATTACTACGTCGACACCATGACTAGGGTGCTTCACCCCGGCTGCTCTGCACTGTATTTCGGTATGGCACGTGGACCCGGTAGCTTGATGTCCCACATGTCGGCGAAAGGGACTAGAAGATTTATGAAAGCGAGCGCTCCACTCTTACGATGGAGGAGTAGATGACACGACGGCCCAGTGAACTGTCACTTGTACTATATAGTACTATAGTTTTGCTGTTTCGCACGATCCATCGATACAAACCCGATTAAACAGGAAAGGGCAGGATTTTTCCCACATGGTAGATGATACTGGCCATACATTTCAAAGGCAATTTTAATGTATGCAAACTGAATAATTATAAGTAACAATATGATATCTAGTAAAACTAAAAACACATATGATTTATTGTGTTAGAGTGTAGTAGTAGTGATGTATTGCATAGTTGTTAGATGTAACATGCGAGAACGTGTAGAGATGTAGTTTTGGAGGGCCTACAGAGAGAAAAGCGTAATACGGTCACCGAACTTTAGAATAAGCTGATTACGGTCACTATATATGTTTTGCGGTGATTATATGGTCACTTTCTCATGGTTCAGCATCGGATTGCACTCTGTTGACCGGCCAAATAGTCTGCGTGGCGCCATGTTGACTAGTTAAATTGACCACGTTCCTTGTGGGTCCCACCTGTCAGTTTGCATAGGGAAAAGGTCAGATAAACACAAATTTACGCAGGCACGACAAGACTCCAACCCGTGCACGGGAGTCACCTGGTTGTGTATGTGTCTGTCAGGGCCTGATGTGTGCGCATGCACGTGTAGGTTGAGCACTTGAGCGTGAGAGTGTGTGTTGGTCGTGTGGTGTACTAGTGTGTGCATGCATGCGTGCATGTGTGCGTGTGAGTGTTGCGTGCGTGTGTGGCTGCGTGTGTACGTGTGAGTGTTGCGTGCGTGCGTGGGTGTATGTGTTTGTGTGAGTGTTGCGTGGATGCAGTTCGTGTGCATGCGTGCGTGTGTGTGTATAATCACCACACCAGCTCCTATGTGTTAAAACAGAAGGCTCAGCATACCAATACAAGGCCACCTTGTCCGCTATGCCCGCGGTCATGACTTTGAACCACCGTCCAAATATTTTTTTGTCGTTTGTTTTCATTCTTACTAGCAAGATGCCCGTGCATTGCATGTAACATCAAGATGCATTTGTATGACTAGTTTATCTTGTGAGAGAAAAGGATGAACGAGGGAAGGCCTTATTTGCAAATGTGGAGAGGTGTGTGGGTACCTTTTTGCAAAATTGCCATAGTTTCTTTCCTATCCGTCAGATATAAATCAGACGGCCTATATTGCAGGATGGCAGGCACACCATCATCACCAACTCTGTTTTTTATAAGAGTGTATTTTATATATTTTATAAGAGTGTAGATGTAGAGTAGATACAAGTCGACAGGTGGGCACGATGGTAGTGAGATAATGTGATGCAACACTAGAGGTGCCACGTGAAGCGTTTAACTGGTCAACTAGTCATGTCATGAGCAAATAAAGAGTTGTACGGTGAGCCCGTGACTATATAATAACCAATAAACGTAAATGGTGACCGTAATGAGTGGATTCTGAAGTGCAATGTATGTATCATGCTGTCGCTTCAAATACAATGATCGTCATTGCATGTATCGCGAGAGAAAGATGAAACATGCGTGAATTTTCTGGGGGCTTACTTTTAGAGGACCTGGAGATAGTTTTGTGTGCATACGTGAAAGGGGCGTATAGGGGGGTATGCGATGGAGAGAGAGATGCTCTTTGTTTCTCTTTATTATGACTAACTTTGTATATGGTATAAAAATATACAAATTCACAGTGCGGAATAAATATCATTATGGGCACCATGCAATGCAAATTAGCGTTCGTACTCCTCCATATAACTTTGTAATGTTGTATATATGTAGAAACTCTAAAATAATTTTTTTGCCACACTTTATTCAAAAGGAATGTTGTATGCGAAATAAACGTGAAGAGAGGGCTTTTTAGATCAATGGGGTACATGATGTAACATGTGTGAATGTGTATTTGATGCATTTGGCGGGGCCTAGAGAGGTACGTGTGTGTATTACATATTC
>NC_041381.1:90533106-90711973 GCF_002162155.2 Triticum dicoccoides
GAGAGTGGTCTAGAGAGAGAGACGAATATGACGTCACGACGAGAGATTCCATTCCCTTGAGTGTGTATATGCAAGGGGGGAGGGAATAGATGCACCAGGAGAAATTTTCTGTGTGTGTGGTGTTTGTGTTGGTATGTGTAGGTGTGAGAAGATAATGAGACGTGGGGGCAGAGGGTGTGTCACCGCGTGAGGTCCGGTGGGTCGAGGTGAGGCCCTTCGTTCGGTTCCGTCCTACGCCACATTGGTTGGCCCGTGACGCATTTAGGAAGACCCATGGACGACTAGTCATACAAGACAAAGATAGCAGAATTGTGAAGGACTCTGTGTCCACTGACAAAGCTGGCTAGGATTTGTAACCCTAGGTTCTCGGACTAAGGTAACCCCTTTATCTCTGATATTACTATTCATCCAACCTAACTTTAAGGGGCATCCTACAGAATACTCTGCTAGAATCATACTCGTCGATTAGGAAGAGAGGTGTGAGACAATGCGTGAGAGACATGCCTAAAGATAATGTGCGTACATGAGACACGTAGGCAGGTCCATGTATATAGAAAGGGTCAATGGGGATTGTGCGTGTGTATGTTTGCGAGAGGAAGAGTGCTTGTGATAAAGGTTAGTGAAAACAGTTGTAAATGGTTATGAGAGGGAGGGAGGGTTATATCTAGAGCATGTGTGCGAGAAAGACACCTCGGGAGAGAGTGTGTGAGCATGTGTGAGAGACCATCGATGGAGAGTGAAACTACACGTAAAAGACTGCTGCACACATTGATTAAAGATATAAATTGTATCCAAATATTAGGATGGGATCATGATATTTGCAATTCGCGTAAGGAGCGGTCATTGATCCATCAGACATCTAGATTATATCAAATTTGAGCATGTCTATGTTATTATTTGACACAATTGATCCACATAGTTAGTACTTTGAACTCCAGACAATGCATCGCTTTAGCAATCGAATATAAATGTGAGTATAGTTCATGTTGTGTGTGTAAAGCACATTATACATACGAAAGTTACACAATGAACATTATAAATAGCTACCTATGAACTAGCATACATTTGAATTCAACTTAAGGTGGTTTAAAAAAATCGAATTCAACATGAAGTCCATTCAATTATTTGAATTTGATATCATGGCATTTGTAAACCATACCTAAATTATGGGGGCACCAATCTTTGCTCTGATTTTTTACATAATAGCATATGTAGTCGTGTACAAAATAGATTCAAATTTATCTCCTCCATTCCAAAATTATCGTAGTTATAGGATTTTCAAGTGTCAAAATTTCAAAAAGAAGCGGATAATTTAATGAGGTTTTCAAACATACAAGGTCAAATATAACATTGTCTATTTAGGTCAATCCTCATAGTTCAAGAGTACTCTAAACGTGAATGCTTGTGTTTCAAAATTTCGAACGAAGCGCCAAAAGAGCCTCTACTCGCCCGAAACCGCATGAGACCAATGTTTGGTAGTACAAGGAAATTACTTTTCTAATAACTCCGACCCGTGAAACCTACCGGCCCGACGTCCAAAGGTCTAAACCGGGGTAGGTTTGTAGCTTCATCTAGACGCCACGCAACCGCCTCCGAAAAACATTCATACACAATGGCCACCTAAGCACACATGCGCGTGGCCGAAATCGCTCCCGCCCACTATTTGGGACACCTGGGATTACCATCCTACCCCCGACCCGCAGTAGGTCCGAAATTTAAGAGGGAGGCAAAGTTTGTACTTTCCCCAAATTTCAAACAAGCGTGTCCCATCTTCTGTTCAAAAAAGCCAAAAACAAGCGCGTCCCAGACCGAAACATGGTTCCCCCCCACCCGTCCGATTTCCTATTCGTACTCCGTGGGCGCCAAAACTACCTCTCCACCAGCCGCGAAACCCCGGCGTCCTCCGTCCGCCACCCCATCCCACCCATCAACCGCCGCCCTCCTCCGTCACGCCGGAGCCGATACCCCGAGGTCGTCGTCCACCGCAACCTCAACCGCAAGGCCCTCCACGGCTAGTAGTTGAAGCCGAGGCCGAGCAGTCCGTATCTGAGCTAGTTCAACCACGCCGTCCTGCGCCTTACTGCTGCCGCTCCAACTTCGCCACCCTCCACCACACCGGAGCTGTTCCTGCTACGCCGTCCTTCGCCGCCTCGGATCTGCTTCCCCTCCGCCGACATACGGCCACGGCAACACAGTCAACAATTTGGCCATGGGTTCGTCCAAGCCTGCACCCTCCAGAACATCGGTTTCCCCGGTAAAAAGAAGAAGATCGGCGCGACATGTGGAGGTGACCACACCGGCAACCGAAAAAGGTACTGCTCTTCCCTTATTCGTGCAAATCTTACGTCTCTGCTTGAACGGTATTCATCCCACAGAAGACAGTAGTTGACCGCTTCTTCTTGATACTAGATGTTCCTAGTAACTCGTGATGCACAAGGTTTCTCCTCATATACTATTTCACCTTAGCTAGAGGTCCGTCGCCCCCCTGAATTTCAATTTCTGGCCAGGTGATTGCCAATTAATGGAAGCATTCCCCGGCATAACAGGCGCTAGTACGCCTATTACGCCAGGGAAGCAGCGCCTTGGTGTTTATCTTAGGGGCGTGTGCGGCCTAGAGCTACTGGCGCCCGATCTGGAGGTTGGCCGGGATTAAAGGGAAGGCCTGGGGGCGCTGCCAAGCACAACGGTGGTGTGAGGTCGAGGGGAGGGCGGGGCGGCGGAGGCAGGGTCTGGGCCGGTGGTCGCTAGCGGTTCGAGAAAGATCGTCAACAGTGATTGGCGGGAGGTAGACGAAGGCCATCTGCCCGTTCCTTATAGATTGGATGGTTCATTAAAAAAATCGACTGGCCTATTTATTTTTAATCGACTGTTATCTTAGATATGACCACATGTGGTGGTGTGCTGGAGGAGTACCTGCATTTCCTGTGCTCATATATTACAAAATCATATGGAGTAGAATCTAATTTTGTTTGCCATGCAATGTTGTAGAGCTATCATATGTCTCATGTCATTTATTTTTCAGCCACCTGCTATCTGCTACTTTTACAGTGCACTAGTTCTGCACACACTTCACCCATACTCTCACTATTGTGTTTTTATGCAAGGGTATTTCAGAGTCTGCCGAAAGAGAAGCAGCAAAGAAAAGAGAGAATTCGCGCTAGCTTTCTTCGCGGGTATGCACGACACGTTACAGCGCTATAAAGGGTGTAGTGTCAGCAGATGGAGACGGTAAACGTAGCTCTGGAGTTGATGACCTCGCTCGCAATGAACCACCATCCCAGGTGCCTGCTTTAACTTCGCGGTGTCATATGTGGTTGCATGTTCCATATGGTGTCTAGCTTGTATTCGAAAGGCCGAAGTTGGTCTTGATAAGGAAAGATATTTTTTACATGAACCACCATCCCGTGAGCACCAGAAGACAAATAGCTAGTCAGGGCACTGGCCGAGCCAATGACAAGCCCAGCAAAGATAGGCATCACCTGGAAGCCAACTAAAAAGATGCTATGATGGCGAAGCAGCCCGCCTCCCACCAGGATCTCAGTCCTAGATGATCATGCTCACCACTCCAGCCGGATGTCTAGCTTGTATTGCTTCCAATTTGGTTAAATTGCATCTGCTTAGCTTACACATTATACCTTTGAATATGACATGCCTTTCTGTTTTTGGTACATACTAGTACATCTGTGTATTAACCATGTTCTTACATCAAACAAATGTTCTTGTGTATCCCTCATCAATCACTTATGATGAGGCAGGCAGGCAAGGGGACTACTCCTCATTTAAAGAATGCAGCATCAGCCTCCCGACATAATTCTCAAGAAACAAAAATGCTAGATGAAGATAGTGAATGTAGCTCTGTAGTTGATTACATCATTTCCCCTACACTAGCATCGCAGGTGCTTGCTCTAACTTGACAGCGTGATATGTGGTTGCATGTTGCATATGGTGTCTAGATTGTAATTCTTTCCAATCTGGTTAAGATGCATGTGCTAGTCGGCTTAGCTTATACATTATACCTATTAATTTGACATGCCTACCTGTATTTAGTACATAGTACATCCGTCTATTAAGCATGTCCTTACATAAAACTATTGTTTTTTTGTATCTCGCATCAATCAATATGACGAGACACCTTTAGTATATGTAGACCGATATTAGTTGCATCTTTCATATGATTTATAGCATGCGCTGCTTCTAATTTGTTGAAATTCCATTTACGATGGGACGCTTTTAACTTGGCAGAGTCATATTGGTTGCATCTTTCATGTGGTGTCTAGCTTGCATTGCTTCTTATTTGCTGGAATGGTTTTTGCTTAGTTTACACAAACAGTTGTGAACATGCCATGTCGTCCTGTTTTTCGCACATATTCCATCCTGGTATCATGTGTTTGCCTTACATCAAAGTAGTGATTGTCAGTATCATGCATGAATGAGTTCTGAAGAGAGAATTTTATTGCTTTTTCTTGTCGGTTTTACTTGACAATTCAAAATCAATAAAGCGGAAGGAAGTTAGCAAGGCAGTGGATAAAGGTGCTCCTTACAAACGGAGGGCCTCTACAGTTTCTACTCCTCCACACCCCCAAGATGATTTCCAAGACAACACATGCATAGGCACTCAACAAAGCTGTGTTTATGATGAGCACGTCTCCCCTAGTGCAGCATCACCGGTGCTCCCTCTAACTTGGCACTATTATATGTGGTTGCATGTTATGTGTGATGTGTAGCTTGTATTGCTTCTAATTTTGTTGAATTCCATCTGCTTGCTTTACACATTATACTTGAATAAGACACGTGTTCCTGTTTCTAGAACATACAATATCTGTCTATCACACCATGTTCTTACATCAAATTACTACTATTGTGTAACCTGCAACAATCACTTATCATAAGACACGTTTGACTTCGGAGTGTGATATAGGTTACATCTCACATTCTTTTCTAGCTTGTACTACTAATTTGTTGAAATGGCACTTATGACGAGACAGTTTTAACTTGGTAGAGTGATATTCATTGCATCTTTCATATGGTGTCTAGTTTTCATTGTTTCTAATTTGTTGAAATGCCTTCTCCTTAGTTTACACATCATAAGCTGTGAATATGCAATGCTGTGAATATGCAATGGCACTAATGATGAGAGATCTCTAACATGGTAGTGCGATGTTGTTTCCATCTTGCATATGATTTATTTCTTGTACTGCTTCACATTTGTTTAAACGCCATTTATGATGAGACACTGTTAAGTTGGCAGAGCGATATTTGTAGCATCTTTCATATGGTGTCTACCTTCCATTGCATTGCTTCTAATTTGGTGAAATGTCTTCTTCTTAGTTTACACATCATAGTTCTGGTTATCTCTTCCGTCCTGTTTTTCATACATATTACATCCTCCTATCGTGTGGTTGTCTAACATCAAAGTTCAGTTCGTCTTCATCATGCATCAATTTGTTCTGAAGAACTAAATTGTTATTCGTTTTTCTTGTCGGCTTGACTTAACATGTCACAGAGAAAGAGGAGAAACACAAAATGGCAGGGAATGAGAAGCGGATGAATCCTGCAGATTCTGCTGGTACTGATGGTGAAATAGAAGGTCAAAGTCCAGCAGAAAATGCTACAAACACGACATCCCATGCTACACGAGATGCAAAAAAGCCAAACAGAAACAAATAGCTGCCACCAAACAAGCAGAGACAACCCTAGTTCTTGCAACACCCACCACAGTACTACCAGCTGCACGACTTACTCGTGCATCAACTGAGCTAGCAGCATGTTCCCAAGCTCCCTTGCCACCTAACACTACTTCCCAAGCACTCTTGACAGAAGACGAGTTGGCAATATCAGATGAACCTTGTGAGCTTCAACAGCAAGACGGTAGTTGCTGGAGTCAAGTTACAGTTGCATGCTTCTTTATATGTAGTCTCACAGTTTGATGTACACTAACACTTCCTATGTTCGTTGTTGGACTAGCACCTAGGCGCAAGAGGAAACAAACATCAGGGATATTGCTCGATAGGTTAACTAAATCTATAGGAGGAAGAATGGAGATCCGTTTTGAGGCAAGTTTAAAAAGGTCACGTGATGCTACAGAGTCAGCCAAGTTAGTATCAGAGGCAGCGATTGCCGTTAGGTGTCATGTACGTATCCTCCCAACATGGATTCAGTATAGGAATGACAAAGACGAAACGCAGTTCAACACCTTCCTCGACCATTTATCTGTAAGTATGGTTATGTATGGAAACTAGTAATATCGTCTTGCTCTGTCCCATACTTTCTAGGTTGCTGATAATGAGGCTCCCATAATTTTCAACAGATGAGGTTCAAGTTGGATAGCCAAGATGATGCAACCAGACAAGCTTGCACCCATGTTTTCAAGTCTGCTCTACGACAGTATTGATATAACTTGAGGAAAACTCACTTTGAAGGAAAGGCTAACAGTGAACTTTCCCAAACATCTCCAGTGGAAAATATATTGTATGAAGACTGGAGGGGCCTTGTTAAACACTGGTCTGATCCGAAGTATCAGGTACATTATATATATATGTGATCAGATCACATGTTGAAGTCCTATTTACGCATGTGCCACACAAATCTATCTTCTTGTAGGTGAACTGTTTCAAAGAACAAGGGCAACCGTACGAAAGTGAAATTCCAACAGACGACAGGATCTTGTAGCTATATTGCACACTGCGAGGCTCTTGTAATTAGCTGCTATTTCACTCTTTTCACTGTACCATATTATCAGATCTATATTGACTTGTTCAAAATGCAGAGGAAAGCCCGCAAGGACTAAAAAGTACCTGAACATTGTCACACCAGCAAGAAGAAGGGCATGACTACACCAGTCAAAGCCGCTGTTGTAAGTCCTTAATCCTCATGCCTTTTAACTACTACTTACTCTGACTTGTGCCTTGAACTGCATGGCTTGCAGCCAATGTCTATTACTCTTTTCAATTTTATACACAATTGTCTTAGCGTATCATTGCACCTTACAAGGTTTAAAAGAGAGGAGTGATGTTCCTTGCTGGACTTGCCCACACAATGTTACAATTGCATGTTTGTCAGTTCTCAGTTGTTTTGTGATATGAATGATGTCATACTATGCTTACCGTATTATAAACTTCGTCTCTTTATCCTTAGCCCTTAATACAATGCGAAGAAATAGACAATACATTAGCGATGGTACATGGTCATATGTTTGGAACCTGGTTTTATTATGTACTTTGCGATAAAATACAACTAATATTTTACATGGGTTCACCAGAATAAGTTCTGTATATAGAGCAAAGCTATTTTGTTTGGTTTTGCTGCCTCCTTAATATCTTCTGTTCTGGTACTACTAATGTAAAACCTCAACTTTTCAGCGAGCTATGGAAAAAATGGTGGAACCGCCACCTTCTGAAGGTGGCGAGGCAACTATAACCGCAATGTCAGCTCTTGCTGCAGTGGGTCAGTACCTGTCCACTAACAGTGCCAAAAGCACGTTCCTGCGTAATACTAGGTTGGTTGTTAAGGCAATATCATCCAAACTGCCTCATGATCAAGATATGCAAGCTCAAAGCAATGATGTATCTGCGCTCCAGACATAAGTCCATTCCCTAACAAAGACCCTTTGTGAAACAAGGAGAGACATTGTTCGATGTCGTCAAGTTATGCATGGTTTTGAAACCAGACTATCAGACATTCACTATGTTGTTTAGGATCCTAGGGGAAATGAAGGCGAGGGTTATGGTGCTCCATCAGACAATACAACATGAAAACGTAACAGTCAGGTCAAATGAACTAAGCTTCTGAACTTTTGGTGGTGCATTCATCTGCTAGACTGTTAAGTTTTATGCCAACCTTCCTTTTGTTATATAGTTGTAATTTGTTTTGGTGCGATAAAAAATTTACTCTTAATGTGCAGCCACCGGCTGAAGAAAACATCAAGCCATTTTTGTATAGTGTAGGGTGTTCCCTATGTTTGCACTGGTGGCGATCTTTGATGCCGAGTGGATGTAATCTGTGCAACCGCCTTAATAGCCTAGCGTTAGTTTCGTCCTTATTTATTTCCTAGTCTTCTTTTTCCCTGGTTTGCTAGCGTCCGCAACTACCATAGGCCATATACGGGCCGTAGGATCCATGGGTCTCCTACGAGCCGTAGGATTCATGGGTGTCCTACGGGCCGTCGATAAATGGGCCTCCAACAGGGCCGTAGAATCGGTGGGCCTCGGGCCGTCGGATAAATGGGTCGACATGGGTCGTAAACGGGAGTAATTGGTATCGGCCCAGCACGGTAACGGGCCGTTAACAGGCCGTACGACAGCAAAGGCTTAATTCTGTCACAGGCATAACAGGTCGTTAATGGGCCAGAATATAGGACGGGCTGGAAATGGCGTAACGGGTTAACAGGCCAGAAACGGGCCGACTCTTGCCATGGGCCGAATTTGGCCCATTAGGGTAACATGCCAGTAACAGGACGACTCTTGCCATGGGCCGAATTTGTCCCATTAGGAGAATAGGCCAGTAACGGGCTGGAAGTAATCGAGGGCCGAAAAGGAGCCCAAGAACGTATGGGCCGTCAATAGGCCGAAAGTTAACACGGGATGGAAACGCCCCATGTAAATCACGAGCTGTTAACGGGTACAAAGAAAATTACTGTTCATTATGGGCTAGAGTCACCGTGGGCCTGTAAAGGGCCGAAAGATATGAAGGCCTCATATGGGCCGAAAGACGTCGTGGGCCATACATGGGCTGAAAGTGAAATGGGCTGGTGTTATATTCGACAGCCCACATGACGTGTTGGGCCGATTTCCTTTAGGGCCTAACAGGCCGTGAGTTAACGGGTCGTAAAATGGGCTATTTGCGAAGAGACCATTAACATGCTTTTCATGGGCCAGCCCGTTAACTTTTGACAAAGTCAAACGGGCCGGCTTTGTAAGCTAAATAGGCCAGTGGTGGGTCGTGGCACGTGTCGACATATCATAGGCGCCTATCTGACCCACTGACGAGTTGACACGTGTTTCATACGACCAATAAGAATTTTACACGTGGAAATTTCCCATTGGACGGGGCTCTTAACGGGTTATCGGATCCAAAACCCGACCCCATAGCTTAACAGGGTTCTGTTATGGTGGATGCCACGTGTCGGTCACCCTTGACGAAAGCACTTCTGTGACGCGTGATTTATCGTCATGGAAGTGGACACTTCCATGATGATAATTTTGGTAATGTCATGGAACACTTCTACGACAGCACAGGTATGACTATCTTGATTCTGTCATAAAATCGTCATGGATGTACATGCATGACAAAAAACGCGACCTACCTGTGACAAACATGTATCATCACGGAAGTGTATTTTTTTGTAGTGGGGGCGCCGCCCCTCCCCCTAGTCCAATTCCGACTAGGCCCATGGGGGGGGGGGGCAGCCAGCCCCTGGCAGCCCCCCTCTCTCTCCCCCTTAGGCCCAATAAGGCCCATTACTTCTCCGGTGGTTCCGATAACCCTTCCGGCACTCCGGTTATATCCGAAACTTCTCTGGAACACTTCCGGTGTCCGAATATAGTCGTCCAATATATCAATCTTTATGTCTCGACCATTTCAAGACTCCTCGTCATGTCCGTGATCACATCCGGGACTCCGAACAATGGTACATCATATCACATAAACTCATAATACCAATCATCATCGAACGTTAAGCTTGCGGACCCTACGGGTTCGAGAGCTATGTAGACATGACCGAGACACGTCTCCGGTCAATAACAAATAGCGAAACCTGGATGCTCATATTGGTTCCTACATATTCTATGAAGATCTTTATCGGTCAAACCGCATAACAACATACGTTGTTCCCTTTGTCATCGGTATGTTACTTGCCCGAGATTCGATTGTGGGTATCTCAATACCTAGTTCAATCTCGTTGCCGGCAAGTCTCTTTACTCGTTCCATAATACTCCTACAACTAACTCATTAGTCACAATGCTTGCAAGGCTTATAGTGATGAGTATTACCGAGAGGGCCCAGAGATACCTCTCTGAAACACGGAGTGACAAATCCTAATCTCAATCTATGCCAACCCGACAAACACCTTTGGAGACACATGTAGAGCACCTTTATAATCACCCATTTACGTTGTGACGTTTGGTAGCACACAAAGTGTTCCTCCGGTATTCCGGGGTTGCATAATCTCATAGTCCGAGGAACTTGTATATGTCATGGAGAAAGCAGTAGCAATGAAACTAACACGATCATAATGCTAAGCTAATGGATGGGTCATGTCCATCACATCATTCTCCTAATGATGTGATCCCGTTCATCAAATGACAAGACATGTATATGGTTAGGAAACATAACCATCTTTGATTAACGAGCTAGTTAAGTAGAGGCATACTAGGGACTATATGTTTTGTGTATGTATTCACACATGTACTAAGTTTCCGGTTAATACAATTCTAGCATGAATAATAAACATTTATCATGAATTAAGGAAATAAATAATAACTTTATTATTGCCTCTAGGGCATATTTCCGTCACATACTTCTTCGCAACTAGAAGCACTGGGGCTCCCCAAGGTGATGAACTCGGTCGAATATAACCTTTCTCCAATAATTCCTTAATTTGCTTCTTAATTTCCTCCAGATCATTTGCGGGCATCCGGTATGGTCTCTTGGATATTTGTCCGGTGCCTGGCAATAACTCGATCAAAAACTCAATATCTCGATCTTGTGACATGCCGGACAATTCCTCAGGGAATACATAGGGATAATCCTTCACAACTGGTAATTCCTCCTGAACAACTCCCGAAACAGAATTCATCTGAGTCCTCCTTGGCGTATGCCTAGACAGATACTTGATCCATTTTCCATCTGGGGTGGTGAGAAGAATCGACTTACGGGCACAACCAATATTCCCTTCATACTTGGATAGCCAGTCCATGCCTAGAATTACATCCAATCCTTGGGATTCTAGGATAATGAGGTTTGTGGGAAACACATGTCTTCCTATGGTCAATGGCAGCTAAAAACATCGCCGACTAGCCATATGCTCTGCTCTTGGGGAACTCACTAACATAGGTGACTTAAGGGCTACAGTTGGCAACTTAAACTTGTCCAGAAATCCCCTTGATATGAATGAATGTGATGCACCAGTGCCAAAAAGTGCAAGGACTGTAAATGCATTAATCATAAACTTACCAACAACTGCGTCGGGCTGATCATCAATTTCCTCCATATTGACGTGATTCACCTGACCTCTGGTGAAAGGATTGGGCTTCTTTCTAGTGGTTCCATTGCCATTCCCATTCTTCTCCTCAGGACATTCGGTGGCGCAGTGTCCGGTCTTCCCACACTTGAAACAGGTAATGTGACTCGAATCTTTCTATGCAGGTGTTGCAGGGTTGGAACGATTCTGATTGACGTTTCCTCCGTTCCCATTGGCATTCCTATGGCCATTATGGTTGTGTACATTCCCTCCATGATGTGAATGTCCTCCATGGTTATGGTGAGTGTGTGCACCATACTTGTCGGATCCTGGTCCTTTATTTCTCGAGTACGGGGCATAACGGGGCTTCTGATGAACTCCTGAGTTGTACTTTCCATGTCTGTACTTCGTCGTGCGATTCTCCACCTACTGCTGCTTGCCTTCCAGAATGAGAGCCTTGTATAACAACTCTTGATAATTGTTAAAGGTAGCCACGGTCAACTGAAGTCCCAGATCATCGTTTAGTCCCTCCAGAAATTTCTCCTGCTTAGCGGCATCATCAGCCACGTCTCCGGGAGAATACCCGGATAACTTGCTGAATTCCTCCACATAATCACCAACATAACAATTTCCCTGGAGTAAGTTGCGGAACTCATGCTTCTTCAAACTCATAGCTCTAGCTGAAACATGTGCGGTATGGAACGCCTGCTGGAACTGATCCCAAGTCACATTGGCTATGGGGAATGTGGTGGTGTAATTCTCCCACCACAAAGCTGCTAGTCCATCCAGTTGATGTGCGGCAAAGCGCACCTTCTCAGCGTCAGTGCATCCTACGGTGGTCAGCTCCCTTCCGATCTTGCGGAGCCAGTCATCTGTGATGATCTGCTCCGTGCTGCTAGAGAACACAGGTGGGTTCAACCTCAGGAAACGAGTAAGGTCGTTGACCGGGGGTGGTAGCGATGGGTTGTTGTTGTTTTGGTTCTGATTCTGGATAAGCATCTGCATGAGGGCATACTGGTTCTGGATCAACTGGGTAAGTTCCGGTGGGAATTCCGGTTCATGTCTCGGAGGCATTGATACGTCCATTTTGCATCATGCTTTTATATCAATATTTATTGCATTATGGGCTGTTATTACACATTATATCTAAATACTTATGGCTATTTTCTCTTATTTTACAAGGTTTACCATGAAGAGGGTGAATGCCGGCAGCTGGAATTCTGGCTGGAAAAGGAGCAAACATTGGAAACCTATTCTGCACTGCTCCAAAAATCCTGAAACTCCACGAAACATGTTTTTGGAATTAATAAGAATTATTGGGCGAAAGAAATACATCAGTGGGCCCTCACCCTGTCTAGGAGGGTGGGGGCGCCCCCCTACTGGGCACGCCCCTTGTCTCCTGGGCCCCCTGGTGGCCCCCCGATGTCCATCTTCTGCTATATTAGAGCTTTTACCCTGGAAAAAATCGTGGGCAAGCTTACGGGGCAAAAGTCCGCCGCCACGAGGCGAAACCTTGGCGGAACCAATCTAGGGCTCTGGCGGAGCTGTTCTGCCGGGGACACTTCCCTCTGGGAGGGGGAAATCATCACCAATGTCATCGCCAACGATCCTCTCATTGGGAGGGGGTAAATCTCCATCAACATCTTCACCAGCACCATCTCCTCTCAAAACCCTAGTTCATCTCCTGTATCCAATCTTGTATCAGAACCACAAATTGGTACCTGTGGGTTGCTAGTAGTGTTGATTACTCCTTGTAGTTGATGCTAATTGGTTTACTTGGTGGAAGATCATATGTTCAGATCCTTTATGCATATTATTCCTGCTCTGATTATGAACATGAATATGCTTTGTGAGTAGTTACGTTTGTTCCTGAGGACATGGGTGAAGTCTTGCTATTAGTAGTCATGCGAATTTGGTATTCGTTCGATATTTTGATGAGATGTATGTTGTCTTTTCCTCTAGTGGTATTATGTGAACGTCGACTACATGACACTTCACCATTATTTGGGCCTAGAGGAAGGCATAGGGAAGTAATAAGTAGATGATGGGTTGCTAGAGTGACAGAAGCTTAAACCCTAGTTTATGGGTTGCTTCGTTACAGGCTGATTTGGATCCATATGTTTAATGCTGTGGTTAGGTTTACCTTAATACTTCTTTTGTAGTTGCGGACACTTGCAATAGGGGTTAATCATAAGTGAGATGCTTGTCCAAGTAAGGGCAGTACCCAAGCACCGGTCCACCCACATATCAAATTATCAAAGTACCGAACGCGAATCATATGAACGTGATGAAAACTAGCTTGACGATAATTCCCATGTGTCCTTGGGAGCTCCTTTCTCATTATTAGAAATTGTCCAGGCTTATCCTTTGCTACATAAAGGATTGGGCCACCTTGCTGCACTTTATTTACTTTATTTACTTGTTACTCGTTACTATCTATCTTATCACAAAACTATCTATTACCTATAGTTTCAGTGCTTGCAGAGAAAACCTTACTACCGCTTATCATTTCCTTCTGCTCCTCGTTGGGTTCGACACTCTTACTTATCGAAAGGACTACGATAGATCCCCTACACTTGTGGGTCATCAAGACTCTTTTTTGGCGCCGTTGCCGGGGAGTGTAGCGCTTTTGGTGAGTGGAACTTGGTAAGGAAACATTTATATAGTGTGCTGAAATTTTATGTTACTTGTCACTATGGAAACTAATCCTTTGAGGGGTTTGTTCGGGGTATCTTCACCCCGACCAGAAGAGCAAAGAGTTGCTCCTCAACCTACTGAAATTGATGAAAATATTTACTTTGAGATTCCTTCGGGTATGATAGAGAAACTGCTAGCTAATCCATTTGCAGGAGATGGAACATTGCATCCCGATTTACACCTTATCTGTGTGGATGAAGTCTGTGGATTATTTAAGCTTGCAGGTATTCCCGATGATGTTGTCAAAAGGAAGGTCTTCCCTTTATCTTTCAAGGGAGATGCATTGACATGGTATAGGCTATGTGATGATACGAGATCTTGGAATTATAAGCGATTGAAGTTGGAATTTCACTAGAAGTTTTATCCTATGCATCTTGTTCATCATGATCGTAATTACATATATTATTTTTTGGCGTCGCGAAGGAGAAAGCATCACTCAACCTTGGGGGAGGCTTAAGTCAATGTTATATTCATGCCCCAATCATGAGCTCTCCCGGGAAATGATTATTCAAATTTTTTATGCTCGGCTTTCTCTTAATGATCGTAACATGCTCGATACTTCCTGTGCTGGTTCTTATATGCTGAAGACTATTGATTTCAAATGGGACTTATTGGAAACAATTAAACGTAACTCCGAAGATTGGGGTTCCGACGATGGTAAGGAGTCAGGTATGACACCTAAGTTCGATTGTGTTAAATCTTTTATGGATACCGATGCTTTTCGTGGATTTAGCGCTAAGTATGGACTTGACTCTGAGATAGTATCTTCTTTCTGTGAATATTTTGCTACTCACGTTGATCTCCCTAAAGAGAAGTGGTTTAAATATAATCCTCATGTTGAAGTAGAAGTAGTTGCACCTATAACAGTTGAAGAAAAGACTATCACCTATAGTGATCCTATTGTTCCTACTACTTATGTTGAGAAACCTCCTTTTCCTGTTAGGATAAAGGATCATGCTAAAACTTCGACTGTTGTTCATAAGAGTAATACTAGGACTTATACACCTCCTGAGCAAATGAATGTTGAACCTAGTATTGCTATGGTTAAAGATCTCTTGGATGATGATTTAGATGGGCATGTTATTTATTTCTGTGATGAATCTGCTAATATTGCTAGACCAGATACTAAGATACATAGACCTGTCATAGGCATGCCTGTTATTTCTGTTAAAATAGGAGATCATTGTTATCATGGTTTATGTGATATGGGTGCCAGTGCTAGTGCGATACCCTATGATCTATATAAGGAAATTATGCATGACTTTGCACCCATTGAATTAGAAGACATTGATGTTACTATTAAGCTTGCTAATAGGGATACCATTAAACCTGTTGGGATTGTGTGGGAAGGTTAAATACCCTGCTGATTTTCTTGTTCTTGGTTCCCCACAAGATGATTTTTGTCCCATTATTCTTGGTAGACCCTTCTTGAATACAGCTAGTGCTAAGATTGATTGTGAAAAAGATACAGTCACCATTGGCATAGATGGTATGTCTCATGAGTTTAATTTTGCTAAGTTTCATAGACAACCTCGTGATAGGGAACCACCTAGTAAGGATGAGATTATTGGTCTTGCTTCCATTGCTGTGCCTCCTACTGATCCTTTAGAGCAATATTTGCTAGACCATGAAAATGATATGTTTATGAAAGAAAGAAGGGAAATAGATGAAGTGTTCCTTAAACAGGAACCTATGCTGAAACATAACCTTCCCGTTGAAATTCTTGGGGATCCCCCTCCACCCAAGGGTGATCCCGTGTTTGAACTCAAACCATTACCTAATAATCTTAAGTATGCTTATCTTGATGAAAAGAAAATATATCCTGTTATTATTAGTGCTAACCTTTCAGAGCAAGAAGAAGAAAGATTATTGAAAACTCTAAAGAAGCACCGAGCAGCTATTGGATATACTCTGGATGATCTTAAGGGCATTAGTCCCACATTATGCCAACACAAAATTACAGTGGAGAAAGATGCCAAACCAGTTAGAGATCCTCAATGACGACTAAATCCCAAGATGAAGGAAGTGGTAAGAAAGGAGATACTAAAGCTCCTTGAGGCAAGTATAATTTATCCCGTTGCTGATAGTGAATGGGTAAGACCTCTCCATTGTGTTGCTAAAAAGGGAGGTATTACCGTTGTTCCTAATGAT
Organism: Triticum dicoccoides; assembly: GCF_002162155.2. Classification (NCBI taxonomy): domain Eukaryota; kingdom Viridiplantae; phylum Streptophyta; class Magnoliopsida; order Poales; family Poaceae; genus Triticum; species Triticum dicoccoides. Next base: position 90,549,131 of record NC_041381.1, read on the forward strand.
AAAGATGAATTGATCCCGCGAAGAATTATTACAGGTTATAGGATGGTAATTGATTTTCGTAAGTGAAATAAAGCTACTAAGAAAGATCATTACCCTTTACCTTTTATTGATCAAATGCTAGAAAGACTATCCAAACGCACACATTTCTGCTTTCTAGATGGTTATTCTGGTTTCTTTCAAATACCTGTGTCAGCGAAGGATCAATCTAAAACTACTTTTACTTGCCCTTTCGATACTTTTGCTTATAGACGTATGCCTTTTGGTTTATGTAATGTACCTGCAACCTTTCAAAGATGCATGATGGCTATATTCTCTGATTTTTGTGAAAAGATTTGTGAGGTATTCATGGATGATTTCTCCATTTATGGATCCTCTTTTGATGATTGTTTGAGCAACCTTGATCGAGTTTTGCAGAGATGCGAAGACACTAATCTCGTCCTGAATTGGGAAAAGTGTCACTTTATGGTTAATGAAGGCATTGTCTTGGGGCATAAGATTTCCGAGAGAGGTATTGAAGTTGACAAAGCCAAAGTTGATGTTATTGAAAAGATGCCATGTCCCAAGGACATAAAAGGTATAAGAAGTTTCCTGGATCATGCCAGTTTCTATAGGAGGTTCATTAAGGACTTCTCTAAGATCTCTAGGCCTCTGACTAATTTATTGCAAAAAGATATTCCTTTTGTCTTTGATGATGATTGTGTAGAAGCATTTGAAATACTTAAGAAAGCTTTGATCACTGCAACTATTGTTCAGCCACCTGATTGGAATTTACCTTTTGAAATTATGTGTGATGCTAGTGATTATGCTGTAGGTGCTGTTCTAGGGCAAAGAGTCGATAAGAAATTGAATGTTATCCAGTATGCTAGTAAGACTCTTGACACTGCCCAGAGAAATTATGCTACTACTGAAAAAAAGTTCTTAGCAGTTGTGTTTGCATGTGATAAGTTTAGACCTTATATTGTTGATTCTAAAGTTACTATTCACACTGATCATGCTGCTATTAAATATCTCATGGAAAAGAAAGATGCTAAGCCTAGACTCATTAGATGGGTTCTCTTGCTCCAGGAATTTGACTTGCATATTATTGATAGAAAGGGAGCTAAGAACTCTATTGCAGACAACTTGTCTAGGTTAGAGAATGTTCTTGATGACCCACTGCCTATTGATGATAGCTTTCCTGATGAACAATTAGTGGTCATTAATGCTTCTCGTACTGCTCCTTGGTATGCTGATTATGCTAATTACATTGTTGCTAAATTTATACCTCCTAGTTTCACATACCAGCAAAAGAAAAAGTACTTTTATGATTTAAGACATTACTTCTGGGATGACCCACACCTTTATAAAGGAGTATATGGTGTTATTAGACATTGTGTGCCTGAGCATGAACAGGAACAGATCCTACGCAAGTGTCACTCTGAATCCTATGGAGGACATCACGCTGGAGATAGAACTGCACACAAGGTACTACAATCTAGTTTTTATTGGCCTACTTTCTTCAAAGATGCTCGTAAGTTTTTCTTATCTTGTGATGAATGTCAAAGAATAGGTAACATTAGTAGATGTCAAGAAATGCCTATGAATTATTCTCTTGTTATTGAACCGTTTGATGTTTGGGGCTTTGATTATATGGGACCTTTTCCTGCCTCTAATGGTTATACACATATTTTAGTTGCTGTTGATTACGTTACTAAGTGGGTAGAAGCTATTCCAACTAGTAGTGCTGATCATAACACTTCTATTAAAATGCTTAAAGAAGTTATTTTTCCGAGGTTTGGAGTCCCTAGATATCTTATGACTGATGGTGGTTCACATTTTATTCATGGTGCTTTCTGTAAGATGCTTGCTAAGTATGATGTTAATCATAGAATCGCATCTCCTTATCATCCGCAGTCTAGTGGACAAGTAGAGTTGAGTAATAGAGAGCTCAAATTAATTTTGCAAAAGACTGTGAATAGATCTAGAAAGAATTGGTCCAAGAAACTTGATGATGCATTATGGGCCTATAGAACTGCATACAAAAATCCTATGGGTATGTCTCCATATAAGATGGTTTATGGAAAAGCGTGTCATCTACCTCTTGAACTTGAACATAAAGCATATTGGGCTATTAAAGAGCTCAACTATGACTTCAAGCTTGCCGGTGAGAAGAGGTTGTTTGATATTAGCTCACTTGATGAATGGAGAACCCAAGCCTATGAGAATGCCAAGTTATTTAAAGAAAAAGTCAAACGCTGGCATGATAAGAGGATACAAAAGCGTGAGTTTAACGTAGGAGATTATTTGTTATTATTCAAGTCTCTTTTAAGATTTTTTGCAGGAAAACTTCTCTCTAAATGGGAAGGTCCTTACATTATCGAGGAGGCCTATCGTTCTGGTGCCATAAAAATCAACAACTTTGAAGGCACAAGTCCGAGGGTGGTAAACGGTCAAAGAATTAAACATTATATTGCAGGTAATCCTATCAATGTTGAAACTAATATTATTGAAACCGTAACCCCGGAGGAATACATAAGGGACACTTTCTAGAACGTTCTAGACTCCAAAAAGGAATATGTATGTGGTACGGTAAGTAAACCGACTCCAAAACAACTCCAATGGCAATTTTTATCAGTTTTGGAATATTTAAGAATTTTCGGAAGAAAGAAGTAGTCCGAAAGGGACACAAGGCCCCCACGAGGGTGGAGGGCGCGCCCCCCCTACTGGGCGCGCCCCGCTGTCTCGTCGACACCTTGTGTGCCTCCCGGACTCCGTTTTCTTGCACATTACGTATTTTGGTCGGTAAAAATTCATTATATATACTCCCGAAGGTTTTGACCACCGTATCATGCAAATATCCTCTGTTTTCGTTTCGAGCTGTTCTGTTACAGATTTAGAGCAATGTCGTCTCAGGATTCGAAGGGGGAAAGTTATGTGGCTGATTACCTCGCAGACCCTAAGGTCTACGGGGACTTGGAGCATGATGGCTGGACCTCTGAAGAAGAGGAAGACTATGAGCCTAAAGTAAAGGAGGAGACGAGTTCAGACGAAGACGAAGCCCCATTACCTCAGCCTGGGGACATGCATGTGGAGTTTAAAAAGTCAAGCCTCCCTGATATAGCAAAGAAGCCAAAGATCGAGTTTATCCCTTTTTGTCTCTTGCAGGAAAATAAACAAGAATTATGCAAAAGAGTATTAAGCCTTGAGCAGGAGATCGAGGACCTAAAGGAGCAAATTATTATACTCAAGCGTAAATTGAGGAACAAACCCACATCTGCAAAAACTCCTACTTCATCACCTCCGAGGACATAATCACATGGGTATGGGCACTCCCCTTGGCAACTGCCAAGCTTGGGGGAGGTGCCCCGGTATCGTATCACCATCACACTCCTATCTTTACCGTTTTATTTAGTTCGATCCTTTTAGTAGTATCTTGATCTAGTAGATTGAAGGTTTGATATCAAGTAGTTTTGAGTTTTGCTTTGTGATCTCTTTTTGTAATCGAGTCTGTGAGCTATCTATAATAAAGATTAGTGTTGAGCCAAGGGCTTTGCTATGATGCTATGACCTTGAGAAAGTAGAAAGAATAAAAGAGTTCATATTGATCTTATGGATAGTGATGACTTCACACATAGAAAGTATGAGGCATAAAAATTGTTGAGAGTTGATAAACGTAGTCTTGGTCATCGTTGCAATTAATAGGAAATGATAAGGAAAGAGGGGTTCACATATAAATATATTATCTTGGACACCTTTTATGATTGGGAGCACTCATTAAGTATGACATGCTAAAAGAGTTGACGTTGGACAAGGAAGACAACGTAATGGTTTATGTTTTCGCACATCCCACTTAAAGTATATTGTCATTGACCTTCCAAACATGTTGAGCTTGCCTTTCCCCCTCATGCTAGCCAAATTCCTTGCACCAAGTAGAAACACTACTTGTGCTTCCAAATATCCTTAAACCCAGTTTTGCCATGAGAGTCCACTATACCTACCTATGGATTGAGTAAGATCCTTCAAGTAAGTTGTCATGTTGCAAGCAATAAAAATTGCTATCTAAATATGTATGACTTATTAGTGCAGAGAAAATAAGCTTTGTACGATCTTGTTGTGGAAGTAATAAAAGCGACGGACTGCATAACAGAGGTCCACATACAAGGGGCGATATAAAGTGACGTTCTTTTGCATTTAGATTTTGTGCATCAACCCTAAAGGCACAATACAAACCTCTGCTTCCCTCTGCGAAGGGCCTATCTTTTACTCTATGTTTTTACTTTATGCTTAAGTCAAGGTGATCCACACCTTTCCCTTTTTCATTTTATCCTTTGGCAAGCTCCTCGTGTTTGAAAGATCATGATATATATATCCAATTGGATGTAAGTTAGCATGGGCTATTATTGTTGACATCACCTAAAGGTGAATACGTTGGGAGGCAACACAATAAGCCCCTATCTTTCTCAGTGTCCGGCTGAAACTCCATAACCGCAAGTATTGCGTGAGTGTTAGCAATTGTAGAAGACTACAAGATAGTTGAGTATGTGAGCTTGCTGAAAAGCTCTATTGTTGACACTTTCTGATGTTATGATAAATTGCAATTGCTTCAATGACTGAGATTATAGTTTGTTAGTGCCCAATGAAGTTTTTGAACCATACTTGACATTGTGAATTGATTGTTACTTGAACATAAGAAATCGTATGACAAAATCTATATATGTTGCTGTTATAAGAATGATCATGATTCCCTCATGTCCATATTTTATTTTTATCGACACCTCTATCTCTAAACATGTGGACATATTTTTCGATTTCGGCTTCCGCTTGAGGACAAGCGAGTTCTAAGCCTGGGGGAGTTGATACGTCCATTTTGCATCATGCTTTTATATCAATATTTATTGCATTATGGGCTGTTATTACACATTATATCTCAATACTTATGGCTATTTTCTCTTATTTTACAAGGTTTACCATGAAGAGGGGGAATGCCGGCAGTTGGAATTCTGGCTGGAAAAGGACCAAACATTGGAAACCTATTCTGCACTGCTCCAAAAATCCTGAAACTCCACGAAACATGTTTTTGGAATTAATAAGAATTATTGGGCGAAAGAAATACATCAGGGGGCCCACACCCTATCCAGGGGGGCGCCCCCTGAGGGAGTCCTGGATTAGGGGGTATCCGGACATCCGGACTATATGCATCGTCCAGACTATTGGAGCGTGAAGATACAAGACTCAAGACTCCGTCCCGTGTCCGGATGGGACTCTCCTTTGCATGGAAGACAAGCTTGGCGATCCGGATATTATATTTCCTTCCTTGTAACCGAATCCGTGCAAACCCTAGCCCCCTCCGGTGTCTATATAAACCGGAGAGGTTGGTCCTTAGAAGGCTGATCACAATTACAATCATAATCATCATAGGCTAGCTCCTAGGGTTTAGCCTCTATGATCTCGTGGTAGATCTACTCTTGTACTACCCATATCATCAGTACTAATCAAGCAGGAAGTAGGGTTTTACCTCCATCGAGAGGGCCCAAACCTGGGTAAACATTGTGTCCCTTGCTTCCTGTTACCATCAGCCTAAGACGCACAGATCGGGACCCCCTACCCGAGATCCGCCGGTTTTGACACCGACATTGGTGCTTTCATGGAGAGTCCCTCTGTGTTGTCGCTGCAAGGCATGATGGTGCCTTCAATCGTCGACAACATGGTCCAGGGCGAGACTTTTCTCCCAGGACAGATCTTCGTGTTCGGCGGCTTCGCACTGCGGGCCAATTCGCTTGGCCATCTGGAGCAGATCGACAGCTACGCCCCTGGCCACCAGGTCAGGTTCGGGAACCTGAACTACACGGCCGATATCCCCAGAGACTTGATCTTCGACGGAATCGGGCCTACGCCAGGAGCGCCGGGCAGTCACGATGAGCACGGCCTAGACCTGCTGTCGGGCAGTGCTCGGGATATTACCCCTACAATAGTCCCGGACCTAAATCCGGAGCAGACCGCGCGGCCCAAGGACGGGTGGATGGACCCCGCCCCACAGGCCGCCCACTCATTGGCGGTGGAGCTGAACACAGGCCTCACCTCTAAGGAATCTTGTGACTCCAGACCCCCGGACTCGTATCCGGTTGTAGGTCCCAGTCCGCGCGCTCCCGAGCCCGCCGAGCCTGGTTGGGCTCCGATAATGGAGTTTACCGCTGCGGATATCTGAAGGAAATATGCCCTAGAGGCAATAATAAAGTTATTATATATTTCCTCATATCATGATAAATGTTTATTATTCATGCTAGAATTGTATTACCCGGAAACATGATACATGTGTGAATACATAGACAAACGTAATGTCACTAGTGTGCCTCTACTTGACTAGCTCATTAATCAAAGATGGTTATGTTTCCTAACCATAGACATGTGTTGTCATTTGATTAACGAGATCACATCATTAGGAGAATGATGTGATTGACATGACCCATTCCGTTAGCCTAGCACTTGATCGTTTAGTATGTTGCTATTGCTTTATTCATGACTTATACAAAGTTCCTATAACTATGAGATTATGCAACTCCCGTTTAGCGGAGGAACACTTTGTGTGCTACCAAACGTCACAACATAACTGGGTGATTATAAAGGAGTTCTATAGGTGTCTCCGAAGGTACATGTTGAGTTGGTGTATTTTGAGATTAGGATTTGTCACTCCGATTGTCGGAGAGGTATCTCTGGCCCCTCTCGGTAATGCACATCACTATAAGCCTTGCAAGGAATATGGCCAATGATTTGGTTACGGAATGATGCATTATGTAAACGAGTAAAGAGACTTGCCGATAACGAGATTGAACTAGGTATTGGATACTGACGATCGAATCTTGGGCAAGTAACATACCGATGACAAAGGGAACAACATATGTTGTTATGCGGTTTGACCGATAAAGATCTTTGTAGAATATGTAGGAGCCAATATGAGCATCCAGGTTCCGCTATTGGTTATTGATCGGGAACAGTTCTGGGTCATGTCTACATAGTTCTCGAACCCGTAGTGTCCGCACGCTTAATGTTACGATGACATTTTTATTATGAGTTTATAAATTTTGATGTATTGAAGGTTGTTCGGAGTCCCGAATATGATCACGGACATGAAGAGGAGTCTCGAAATGGCCGAGACATAAAGATTGATATATTGGAAGCCTATATTTGGATATCAGAAACGTTCCGGGTGAAATCGGGATTTTACCGGAGTACCGGGGGGTTACCGGAACCCCCGCGGGGGTTAATGGGCCTACATGGGCCATGAGGGAGAAGAGGAGGGCCGGCCAGGGCAGGCCGCGCCCCCCTCCCCCCTAGTCCGAATAGGACAAGGAAGGGGGGTGGCAGCCCCCTTTCCTCTTTCCCCTCCCCCCTTTCCTTCTCCAACAAGGCAAGAGGAGGGAGTCCTACTCCCGGTGGGAGTAGGACTCCTCCAGGCGCACCCCTAGGGGGCCGGCCGCACCTCCCCCTCCCTCTTTTATATACGGGGGCAAGGGGGCACCCCAAGACACACAAGTCGATCATCGTGATCGTTCCTTAGCCGTGTGCGGTGCCCCCCTCCACCATATTCCACCTCGGTCATATCATTGTGGTGCTTAGGCGAAGCCCTACGTCGGTAGAACATCATCATCGTCACCACGCCGTCGTGCTGGCGGAACTCATCCCCGACACCCTGATGGATCAGAGTCCGGGGATCATCATCGAGCTGAACGTGTGCTGAACTCGGAGGTGCCGTATGTTCGGTGCTTGGATCAGTCGGATCGTGAAGACGTACGACTACATCAACCGCGTTGTTGTAACGCTTCCGCTTACAGTCTACGAGGGTACGTGGAGAACACTCTCCCCTCTCGTTGCTATGCATCACCATGATCCTTGTGTGTGCGTAGGAATTTTTTTGAAATTACTGCGTTACCCAACAGTGGTATCAGAGACAGGTTTTATGCGTAGATGTCATATGCACGAGTAGAACACAAGTGAGTTGTGGGCGATACAAGTCATACTGCTTACCAGCATGTCATACTTTGGTTCAGCGGTATTGTGAGATGAAGCGGCCCTGACCGACATTACGCGTACGCTTACGCGAGACTGGTTTCACCGTTACAAGCACTCGTGCTTAAAGGTCACTGGCGGGTGTCTGTCTCTCTCACTTTAGTTGAACCGAGTGTGGCTACGCCCGGTCCTTGCAAAGGTTAAAACATCACTAACTTGACGAACTATCGTTGTGGTTTTGTTGCGTAGGTAAGAACGGTTCTTGCTCAGCCGGTAGCAGCCACGTAAAATTTGCAACAACAAAGTAGAGGACGTCTAACTTGTTTTTGCAGGGCATGTTGTGATGTGATGCTATATTTTATTGTATGAGATTATCTTGTTTTGTAACCGAAGTTATCGGCAACTGGCAGGAGCCATATGGTTGTCGCTTTATTGTATGAAATGCAAACGCCCTGTAATTGCTTTACTTTATCACTAAGCGGTAGTGATAGTCGTAGAAGCAATAGATGGCGTAACGACAACGATGCTACGATGGAGATCAAGGTGTCGTGCCGGTGACGATGGTGATCACGACGGTGCTTCGGAGATGGAGATCACAAGCACAAGATGATGATGGCCATATCATATCACTTATATTGATTGCATGTGATGTTTATCCTTTATGCATCTTATCTTGCTTTGATTGACGGTAGCATTTTAAGATGATCTCTCACTAAATTATCAAGAAGTGTTCTCCCTGAGTATGCACCGTTGCGAAAGTTCTTCGTGCTGAGACACCACATGATGATCGGGTGTGATAGGCTCTACGTTCAAATACAACGGGTGCAAAACAGTTGCACACGCGGAATACTAAGGTTAAACTTGACGAGCCTAGCATATACAGATATGGCCTCGAAACACAGAGACCGAAAGGTCGAACGTGAATCATATAGTAGATATGATCAACATAGAGATGTTCACCATTGAAACTACTCCATCTCACGTGATGATCGGACGTGGTTTAGTTGATTTGGATCACGTGATCACTTAGATGACTAGAGAGATGTCTGTCTAAGTGGGAGTTCTTAAGTAATATGATTAATTGAACTTAAATTTATCATGAACTTAGTACTTGATAGTATTTTGCTTGTCTATGTTTGTTGTAGATAGATGGCCCGTGCTGTTGTTCCATTGAATTTTAATGCGTTCCTTGAGAAAGCTAAGTTGAAAGATGATGGTAGCAATTACACGGACTGGGTCCGTAACCTGAGGATTATCCTCATTGCTGCACAGAAGAATTACGTCCTGGAAGCACCGCTGGGTGCCAGGCCTGCTGCAGATGCAACTAACGACGTTAAGAACGTCTGGCAGAGCAAAGCTGATGACTACACGATAGTTCAGTGTGCCATGCTTTACGGCTTGGAACCGGGTCTTCAACAACGTTTTGAACGTCATGGAGCATATGAGATGTTCCAGGAGTTGAAGTTAATATTTCAAGCAAATGCCCGAATTGAGATATGAAGTCTCCAATAAGTTCTATAGCTGTAAGATGGAGGAGAATAGTTCTGTCAGTGAACACATACTCAAAATGTCTGGGTATAATAATCACTTGATTCAACTGGGAGTTAATCTTCCTAATGATAGTGTCATTGACAGAATTCTTCAATCACTGCCACCAAGCTACAAGAGCTTCGTGATGAATTATAATATGCAAGGGATGGTGTCGGTGTCAAAACCGGCGGATCTCGGGTAGGGGGTCCCGAACTGTGCGTCTAGGCGGATGGTAACAGGAGACAAGGGACACAATGTTTTTACCCAGGTTCGGGCCCTCTCGATGGAGGTAAAACCCTACTCCTGCTTGATTGATATTGATGATATGGGTAGTACAAGAGTGGATCTACCACGAGATCAAGGAGGCTAGACCCTAGAAGCTAGCCTATGGTATGATTGTCGTAATGGTTGTTCGTCCTACGGACTAAAACCCTCCGGTTTATGTAGACACTAGAGAGGGCTAGGGTTACACAGAGTCGGTTACAATGGTAGGAGATCTACATATCCGTATTGCCAAGCTTGCCTTCCACGCCAAGGAAAGTCCCATCCGGACACGGGACGAAGTCTTCAATCTTGTATCTTCATAGTCTTGGAGTCCGGCCGCTGATGATAGTCCGGCTATCCGGACACCCCCTAGTCCAGGACTCCCTCAGTAGCCCCTGAACCAGGCTTCAATGACGACGAGTCCGGCGCGCATATTGTCTTCGGCATTGCAAGGCGGGTTCCTCCTCCGAATAATTCATAGAAGATTGTGAACACCAGGATAGTGTCCGGCTCTGTAAAATAAATTCCACATACCACCGTAGAGAGAATAATATTTACACAAGTTCAATCTGCTGATGTATTTTGTGGCGTGACATCACACCACTACCAAGCCTTTACTTGAATCGTTTTTATTATACCACCTCAGCACGTTTAGCGAAGCGGTTTCCTTGGCACGTCTTGTCGAAGCAGAGATCGTGTTCCCCTTATTCCGGGATTCCCATCAATACGGACGTGGGTAACCCAACCGTGCCCGTTTCCACGCCTCCTCCATCGAAGGTGAGTTTCAAACGGTCACGGGGATGGCTCTTGGTATTCTCCCTCTTTATAATGAGACCAAGGCTCGTTTCTTTTCTTCAATCCTCAATCGAATCCACCCCTCGCCCCAAGTTCCAGCACTCAGGGCTCCAGATTCGAGCGCTTCGGACCTTCGACAATGTCCGGCTCCGACCTGCAAGGCCAGTGGATGCCCTCCTCCGTCACGGAAGAAGACGTGCTAAAGCTGAGAGAAGCCAGGTACCTGACCTACGAGATTTCGCATAGGTTGCCTGCCAAAGGGCAAGTCATTCCTACCCCCGAGCCCGGCGAGAGCGTCGTGTTCATGTCCCACCTCCGTCGGGGTTTAGGCTTCCCGATGGATCCTTTTGTGAGAGGGCTCATGTTTTATTATGGGCTCGAATTCCATGACTTGGCTCCGGAGTCCATCCTCCATATCTCATCGTTTATTGTCGTCTGCGAAGCCTTCCTCCGCACTACCCCTCACTTCAGTTTGTGGCTCAAAACCTTCAACGTGGAGCCAAAGATGATTGAGGGGCGTCAGGTAGAGTGCGGCGGGGATGTTATAAGCAAGAGGGCCGATGCTCCATGGCCCGAGGGCTCTTTTCAGGAGGAGCTCGGTTTGTGGCAACATGAGTGGTTCTATATTACCGCTCCCAGGGGCAGCAGGCAGAGGCCGCCGCCCGTCTTTCGCCCGGGTCCTCCACAGCGGCTGACGTCAGGGGTCAGCAAAGGGCTTGACTGGGGGCCGTCCAAGGACGTACCCCTATTGCAGGGCCGGATTCGAGACCTCCAAGAGAAGGAGATCAATCTGGTCGTGGTGACGCAGGTTATGCTGATTCGGCGTCTTCTGCCCTGTAAACGTCGCCCTCTCCGCCTGTGGGAATTCAATCCGGAGGGACCGCGAGCTCTCCAACACTTCATGGGTACGACTCCCGTGGAGATGTACAAATTGTTCTTCGAATCACAAGAGATGTGTCCGGACTTGACCGAGGACGCCGGCCTAAGCTGCAATCGCCCGGATACTCAAGTAAGTAGCCCTGTGTCCGGACGTATCATCCATTTATCCATTATGGATTTGCCTTTTAACCAGCTACCCCTTGGACAGGAGTGGATATTGCAAGCGAAACTGATATGATGTTCGGCCCCCCTCCCTGAGACCATGCCGGATCCCGTGTTAGTCAAGATGTTGGAGGTTGCGCCTTCGGAAGAGGGCGAGGGGGAAAACAGAGGGACTACGGCCTTCACCAAGGAGGCTTTCGAGAAAGGGGGGATCGAGAATCCCTCCTTCCAGGGGGAGAAGAGGGCCGCTTCTGAAGATCCGGAGGCCAAGGCCTCAAAGCAGGGGAAGAAATCTTCACCAAAGGGTTCTGCGACAGGGGAAGCCCCGGCCGCACTATCTCCCCTACGGAATCAGCCCTCCAGCGAGCCGTAAGTAGAAAAAGGGGAGTTTTGTAATAAGGGACATCCCTATTTTTGCTTCTGAGGATAACCGAAGTTTTTACCTTGTAGTTCGGATCTCCGTCCTTCTCAGCTGAGCTCATCTTCGGGGGACCTTCGTCCGGAGATGATGGAGAGCGAGACGCCTCCATCTGCCGCACCATCAGCCGGGGCGGACGACCCTGAGGTGTCGTCGCGGAGGGTATCCCCGAGTCCGGCAGGGCCGGAGAGTTCGGCACCAGCTGGTGTACGGCCGGGGGAGCTGAAGGATCTGCTTGAGAGGGCGTCTATCTCAGAAGGTCACCGTACATTGATGAGTACGGTGATTGAAAGAATTTCGTCCGCCGAGGGCGGGTTGCATGATGTCGTCAGAAGTTTGCTAGCGGGGTTTGAGGTACGTAAAAATGACGTACCTTTTGACAGTTTTACACATAAAGTGCGCCCTGTATAGATAGTAGCCCCTGAGACTCGGTATGTTGTCGAAAGCGACAGCGTGCCGAGGATCATAATCTCAGGTATTAATTCTCGCCTTTCCTATGCAGGTGGCGGATAGTCCGGTGGCCAGCTGGACTGATGGAGTTCCCGAACTAAAGCGGCAGCTCGATGTTGCGGATGCGGACATCGCGCTGGTCAATAAACGACTTGACGAGTCACAAGGTAGGTTGTTTCTTCGTGGTCACCTAGTAAGGGAGCTGATGCCCACTCCTTACAACATGTATTCTTAATGCAGATGGTGCCGCTGCTGTGGAGGACCTTCGGGCAGAGCTTGCTCGGGCCAAGGAGCAGGCCAGAAGGAGTGATGCGGCTGCCTCGAAGGCAGCCGAAGAGCTAGAAGCCGAAAGGGTTGCTCACTGCCGAAGCAGGGAGGAGATGGACGGAATGGCCATGAAGCCGAAGGATGTTACCGACCGCTATGAGGTTCTTGAAAAAGAACGCCGAGCGGAGCAAGAAGACCTGAAGAAGGCCACCGCCGAAGCCAAGGATGCCCGTTCTGCAATGAGGGCTATAAAGGAGGAGCTGCGTCAGGCCGGAGACATTGCGGCTGGCAAGCCCTTTCTGCTGCGCAGGAAGTTCACAGATCAGAAGTATGCTCAGCTTGGCGAGCTGTGGGGTCCGGAGGATCCTTATCTGGATTTGGCGGCGAGTGCGGAGGATGCGGTTGTGCACTTCCGAAGTCAAAAGGATCACGAGACAGAAGAGCTTTTTTGGTCTCAATTCCACAGTCCGGAGCGTTCACTTCCATTGACCGATCAGTTGGCTGAGTGGGCTGAGCTGAATAGATTGTCCGGATTTGCCATGACGGATGTAGTGGCTCATCTGTGGCCGGATAGGCCCAAGCCGAAGAGTTATTTTGGCTTATTGCAGCAATTTCTTGGGGCAGTGCCGCATATCAAGGCGATGAAGCGGTTGGTATGCGTAGAGGGTGCACGGATGGCCCTTGCCCGTGTGAAGACATACTGGACGGAGATGGATGCCACCGCTATTGCAACCCGGGGTTCAGACGAGAGCCGGTTACCCGCCGAGCACTATTTTGGGGAAGTCCTGCAGGGTGCTCATGTAATAGAGTCGCAGTGCTCGAAAAATGTCATGTTCAAATGATCTTTATGATTTGTAAAATGATATTCATAATATAAGTGCTTTTTATACTTGTGCGTTCAAGTATTGAAATATCTCCTGTGCGGCTGTTAATGTATACTTGTGTATAACCTGAAAGATGGCAGTCTTCGGCTTCAGCCCCCACGCACATGGTGCGGGGGTGTTTGCAAAATAGCGCATTTTCACACTTAATCCAACGTCTTGGTCCTTTGAAGGAGGTGGTAGCGTAGCAAACGAGGCAACCGAACTATAATGCTTTATCACTTTCACTTAGCCATAGGAGCTCGAAGGTGGGGCTATGATATAGCCCCTAGGGGCACCGCGCTCTCCGAATTCGGGGCGCGTATGTGCCTGACCGGGAAATGGTCCTTCGTCAAAGTGGAGGAATTCTAGACATTCCGGTAGTCGATCGAGTGGTTGACCAGTCTCTCGCTATATCATGACAGTCAGTTTTCGGCTTTCTCTACTGAGGTGCTCGCTCGGCCGAACCGGGGCACAATCGCAGTAGTTCTCCTGGTGCCGCGTTAGCCGGTGATACGGAACGTAAGGCAGCAAAACACAGGAGCCGGGCAAACCCAACATTTGACCAAAGACATGATTCGGAGCTGATGCATATAAGGCCTAACTCGAGACGCCGAACACTCCCTAAGGTATTCGGTCTTTATGATAACGGGCAGAACAATGCCCTAAGCCCCTAGTGTCCAGGTACGGGCGAAAATTTCTGACGCGGCCGATGCCAAAACGCCAGCCTCCTCATCGGTTATGGTGGAAAACCGGGGGATGTGAATCAACAAGAGACAGTAAGAAAGGTTTACGCAGGGTCTTAATCTGAAAAGAATCCTTGCTACGAGTCCCTGCTGCACGTCTGTGCCTGTGTCTCCGTTGTGCTGTATCCTGGACGGGTGTACACGTTGTTCATCTGTAAAAGAGAGGAACTTAAAACGAATCGTGCAAAAAATGTATTTAAAACATAGTATGAATGAATGAATAAAGTTGAGCTTTTATTGGCTCTTATTGTTCATACGCACAGCCCCTAGCCCCTAGTTAATTTGTGCCGGACTCGCCTAGCCGTGTCCGGGGTCTTGAGTGACCTTGTAAGGAGATGATGCCGCGTGGACCGGGCATTTTGAGTGTAAGAGACGCGTAGTGCGGTATTGCGTTAAAGCGAGCGAAAGCTTCACGTCCCAATAGTGCTTGATGGCTACTTTTAAATGGGGCGACATGGAAGAGTAGCTTTTCGCGACGGAAGTTGTCGGGTGAACCAAACACAACTTCTAGTAGTAAGGAGCCCATGGACTTGGCGTAAGGGCCTGGCGTCACTCCTTTGAAGGAAGTGCGGTTATGGCGAATTTTAGTAGGGTCTATCCCCAACTTGCGGATTGTGTCCGGATATAGCAGGTTTAAATCACTGCCGCCATCCATTAGGACTTGTGTAAATTGTAGTTTGTCGATTATAGGATCCAATATCAGAGCAGTCCATCCTGCGTTTCGAATACTTCTGGAGTAATCCAGGTGGTCGAAAGTAATTGGTTTTGACATCCAATCTCGGGATTCCGCTGGGGTGGACCGTGCGACGCGTACTTTAGCGGGTGCCGCACTATTGTTCCATATTATCACATGAAGTGAGTTTACTGTTTTGACTTCTTGTGGGAAAGTCTTTTGTTTTCCGGCGCTCTGCTGGTGGGGTTCGTCATCGTCCTCACTTGGCGTGTCGAGCCCCTTGTGTTTGGCGTTGAGTCGGCCAGACTGCTTGAAGACCCAACAATCTCGGTGGGTGTGGTTTGCAGGCTTCCCGGGGGTACTGTGGATTTGACATATCCGATCCAAAATTTTGTTTAGGTTGGATAGCTCGTCACTGTTGTCCTTAAGAGGCAGTGTTTTGTTGTTCGGCCGAGAGCTTTTGAATCCGGCGTTGACCGCCGTGTTCTTTGGGCCATTTTCTTTATTTCGGCGCTGATCTTTTCTGCGCCGTGATTTTCCATTTCCATCTCTGATCTCGGATGTACTCGGGTCGCTGGTGCTGCATCTTGCCAGCCAGCTATCTTCCCCCGCGCAAAAGCGGGTCATGAGGCTCGTTAGCGCGGCCATTGTTCTTGGCTTTTCCTGGCTGAGGTGTCTGGCGAGCCATTCGTCTCGGACGTTATGTTTAAAAGCTGCTAAGGCTTCGGCGTTAACAGTCAACTATTTGGTTCGTTTTGGTGAGGAACCTGTTCCAGAATTTGCGTGCTGACTCTCCGGGCTGTTGAGTTATGTGACTTAAATCGTCCGCATCCGGAGGGTGGACATAAGACCCCTGAAAATTTGCTCTAAACGCGTCCTCGAGCTCTTCCCAACTTCCAATGGTATTTTCTGGGAGGCTTTTGAGCCAATGCCGAGCTGGCCCTTTGAGCTTGAGGGGTAGATATTTTATGGCGTGGAGATTGTCTCCTCTAGCCATATGTATGTGTAGGATGTAATCCTCAATCCAGACTCCGGGGTCTGTAGTTCC
The DNA here is from genome assembly GCF_002162155.2 of Triticum dicoccoides. Taxonomy (NCBI): domain Eukaryota; kingdom Viridiplantae; phylum Streptophyta; class Magnoliopsida; order Poales; family Poaceae; genus Triticum; species Triticum dicoccoides. Next base: position 90,565,206 of record NC_041381.1, read on the forward strand.
GTCGTATGCCTCTATGTTTACGGGCTTGAATCCCGCTGGGAATTCATGATCCAGCACCTCATCGGTGAAACATAGTGGGTGTGCGGCGCCCCTGTATTTAGGTGTGCCGTTATCTTCGGACACTCGGCGTGTTGTGTTGCTTCCTGGGGCCCTCTTTTTTGGCCCATAAATGGATCTGACAGGGCCATCCTTTTTGCGAGGATCTTTATGTGTGTCATGTGCCGGCGTGTGTGCGGCGCCGCTTGCCGATCTTGGCCTGTCATTTGGTCGTCTATCCGGCCAGGCGGCCTCTTTGCTTTTTGATTGTGGTGGCTCTATGGCCTCCTCGTCGAATTCGGGCAGCAGCTTGCACTTCGGGTAGCTCTTTGCTTGGTGGCTATTGCCGTGTTTGTCTGCGGTCTTGAGTACTTTGCTCGACCTCATTCTGAGTACGTCTTCCGCTGTTTTGAGCTTCCGTTTCTGCTTCTTCAAACTTCTTGCAGTGGCGACAAGCCTTTTGTGAAGGTTCTTATGCTCCGGTGGTGTGTCCGGCGTGAGATCGTCTGGACTGTTGTTTTCGCGGAGGATGGGTTGGTTGGCCGATTCATCCTGTTCGGATGGTTGCTTGGTTGCATGTTTGTCGTCCACTGGTTTGCCGTGCTCTACGACTGGGTCATTATGGGTGCTGTTGTTATCGAGGCGGGACTTCGGGCGGCGCTTGTGTCGCTGTTTTGGTTGTTTTTCGGGGGAATTATCCTTCGCCGCGTCCCGTTGTTCCTTGTTATCGCTTCCTTTTGGGGTGTCCACCATATATATATCATGAGTTGAGGTGGCTTTCCAGTGCCCGATAGGCGCTGGTTCTTGGTCGTCTCCGGCATCGTCGTTCATTCTGTCGATGTCTTCGGAGTCGAAGTCTGGCATGTCGGTTAGATCGTCGACAGTTGCTATAAAGTGGGTGGTGGGTGGGATTTGAATTTCTTCGTCATCCGTATCCCAACCGTCCCGACCGCAGTTCGGCCAGGGCTCTCCTGATAACGAGAGATACCTTAGCGAATTCAGGATGTCGCCGAAAGGTGAGTATTGAAATATGTCCACGGCGGTGAACTCCATGACTGGCGCCCAATCGGATTCGATAGGTAGGGGTGCAGGAGGTCCGGAGTCCGGCAAGGAGTTCGGCACCTCGGAGTCACGAGCTTCATAAGGGACAAGGTAGGTATCCGGCTCCATCACAGTAGGAGTTGCAGCCCCTGAGGCGGTGTCTAGCCACACATCCTCGATCTGCGCGGTCGGCTCCGAATTATGTGTCGGAGCGGACTCATGTGCGGCCTCCAGGGCACCGTCCGGCAGCAGAGCTAAATCATGCCCATCGTGACAGTGCGGCGTGCTTGGCTGTGGCTCGGATCCGTCGAAGATTAAGTCTCCGCGGATGTCAGCCGTGAAGTTTAGACTTCCAAATCTGACCTGATGGCCAGGGGAGTAACTTTCGATCTGCTCCAGATAGCCAAGCGAATTGGCCCGCAGTGCAAAGCCGCCGAATACGAAGATCTGTCCGGGGAGAAAGGTCTCACCCTGGACTGCATCGTTGTTGATGATTGAAGTAGCCATCAAGCCTATCAGTGCCGACACAGAGGAACTCTCAATGAAAGCACCAATGTCGGTGTCAAAACCGGCAGATCTCGGGTAGGGGGTCCCGAACTGTGCGTCTAGGCGGATGGTAACAGGAGACAAGGGACACGATGTTTTTACCCAGGTTCGGGCCCTCTCGATGGAGGTAAAACCCTACTCCTGCTTGATTGATATTGATGATATGGGTAGTACAAGAGTGGATCTACCACGAGATCAAGGAGGCTAAACCCTAGAAGCTAGCCTATGGTATGATTGTTGTAATGGTTGTTCGTCCTATGGACTAAAACCCTCCGGTTTATATAGACACCGGAGAGGGCTAGGGTTACACAGGGCCGGTTACAATGGTAGGAGATCTACATATCCATATTGCCAAGCTTGCCTTCCACGCCAAGGAAAGTCCCATCCGGACACGGGACGAAGTCTTCAATCTTCTATCTTCATAGTCTTGGAGTCCGGCCGATGATGATAGTTCGGCCGTCCGGACACCCCCTAGTCCAGGACTCCCTCAGTAGCCCCTGAACCAGGCTTCAATGACGACGAGTCCGGCGCGTATATTGTCTTCGGCGTTGCAAGGCGGGTTCTCCTCCAAATTCCGTGTGCTTGCCGAATAGTGTCCGGCTTCCTTATAAATGTTGCGCTCCTTGGCTTCCGCGCCCAATAATGGCCCTCTTCCACGTGTCACACGAATGCGAAAGGCCAGGGCATTGTTACATTTTACCCCCTAGCTGCGCGAATAAGCTGCCTATAAGAGAGGCAAGAATCCAGCTCCAAATCACACCATCCTCCTTCCGCGAGTACACATCAGAGCGTTTCTGACCAAAATCCATTCCATCATGGACCGTTGACGCGGCTCCTCCTCTCGTGCTCCTAGCCCTCAGCCAGGAGATTGGAGGAGATGTTCAGTCCCGCACAGCAAGTTGGTGACGCTCCAAGCGGAGGGATACCTTCCTCCGGCCTTTATGGTCCCGGTTCGAGCCGGGTTGGCCACCTACAAAGGTGGAAAGCAGGCGGAGAACACCCCAGTCCCTCCAAAGGAGAGCGGGTGTGTTTCGTCCCTTATCTAATAAGGGGGCTCGGATTTCCCATATATCCGTTTCTCCGGGGGCTTCTGGAGTTCTACGGACTCCAGCTTCACCACCTTACGCCTGCCTCCATTCTGCACATTGCGGGCTTCGTAGCTCTTTGCGAGCTGTTCCTGGGAATCGAGCCCCATTTTGCGCTGTGGAAGAGACTGTTTTGCCTCGTACCCCGTTCTCACGAGGGGTCAATATATCAAGTGGGCGGAGCCGAAATACGGCGCATCGCCGGGACCAGATATCTATCCGGAACCCCAAAGATGGCGTCCGAAGACTGGCCCTTGGAATGGTTTTATGTGGAAGATGCTCCACTGCCGGACCCAGTTCGGATCGGCCTCCCGGTGTTCAGCAATGCTCCTCTGAAGAAACGCCTGTGTTGGCGCCCGCGGAGCCCTCAACAGGAGGATGACAGGAGCGTCCGTTATCTGATGGGCCGGATAAGGTTGCTGGCTCATTCCGGATTGACCATGATTGGAGTCATGGCCACGTGCATTATGCGAGGGGTGCAGCCGCTCCAATATAGGGGCACCCCATGTGGGATTTTAACAGGGAGAATGACGCCACCCGTCATGGCTGCAAGGGGCCGAGATCGGCCGCAGATCTGGTGAAGATCCTGTCCGGGCTGTACAAGGGGGAGAAGGAGGACTTCCTCCAAACGAGCCCATTGAATGGGTTCTCCATGAATAACCCTCGGAGCTGGGTAAGCATATTTTTTACTCATCCGATCCGCACTTTCCAAGTTAAGCGCTTTACTTTATGATTTTGACGCAGGAACTGCGCCGGGATGTGGAGGGCATACACAGTTCGGCTCCACAACCCGAGGATCCGGGAAGATCCCTTGATCCGGCCTCCGAAGAGGATCCGGACATAAAGGTGGAGCTGATTGACGGGGTGTTCCACCAGCTTAGCATAGACAATGCTCTAGTCGCCATTACGGCTGACTACCCCGGTTTATTTCCGGCTTCCCAGGTAACTATGACCGGAGCGCTGACACCATCACTTCGTCTGTGCTTATTTCTAACCACCGTATACCAACGATATCTCGCAGGAGGTGCCTTCAAGGCGGGAAGCTGATCCCGTGGCAGCTGACCAACAAGGGTCAGTTCGGCCCAACAGGCGGAAGAGGGGTGCGGTGCGAATCGAAACATCGCCGAAAAGGTATGTCCTGCCGCCGTTTTTAAGGAAAAGACTTCTGTGAAGTACATTAATGCTCATGACTCTTCCAGGAGAAAGAGCGCTCGCCGGACTATGTCCGGAGAGGTTGCCAACCAAGCCTCCGCTAGCCAGGCTCCAACACCTGGTCCGGAGGGGGAGGCGAGCGCAAGGCGCGAGCCGGATGCTCCTCCAACGGAGGATGCCGACATGTTGTCTGCCACCAGGTCTGAGTTGGAAAGCGCCATGAATCACAGGTGCCGCCGGACAGTTCTTCATGATGCGTGTTTCTCCCCGGAGGCATTGAATGCCTTTAACGCGGGAGACGCGCACCTTCGTGCCGCTCAAGATGGCTTAACCAGAGCCACGGAGCAGTATGTAAAAGACATGCGGGTAAGAGATTTTAATAGTTGTATATGCCAGTAGCCCCCGAGACATAAAGTAGTTAAAATAACTGATTTAAGGATCATTTGATATGCAGGATCTCACGGAGAAGAATACCCAATTGTCTCAGGAGCTACAAGGGTGCAAGGCCCAACTAGAGGCCGCGGGAGGAGACACAAAGACCCCCTCCGGTAACACATATTTCAAAAAAGATAAGCAGTGTGCGGCGTGCGTATAAGTCTGACAATAATATTGCAGATGTTGCCGGACTTGATCCGGACAAGCAACAACTACTACTCCAGCTGAAGACCGGCGAGAGGGTGCTTATGAAGGTGCAGCAGGAGAGGAACAAACTCCAAGATGCCCACACCCAGCTTGGAGAAGAGCTAAAAGGTGTTCGGGCCCAGCTGTCTGGCTCCGTGAAGGAGAATCAACGGCTTCGTCGCGACATCTATGGTAAGTGCTTGAGCAAACTCTTTTGAAAAGAAGAGTTCGGCGAGGAAGTCGATTGACAGAAATATGTCTGTAGGTGTGCTCACAGGTCGCCCTGCGGAGGAAATGCCCGGTTCAACGGGTGACCAACTTCCCGAGCTGGTTCAACTGCTCGAACGTGTTCGGCAGGCGATGAGTGGCATCACCCAGGCCTTGTGGCCGTCCATCTCCCTACCCGAGGGCCTTGGAGAGCTTGCGGAGAAGCTTCTGGGAGCACGGCAATGATTCCGTTTATGGAAGATATTGGCCTGCCATCAAGGCGCCAGGGAGGCCTGGGCCATGGTGAAGACGCGGTACAAGAAGGCGGATCCAAACCACATGGCCGAGGTCGGACCTGTGGGGTCCGATGGGAAGGAGATCCCTGTGAGCTTAGTGTACGGCCAAGTAGAATTGGCCGCTAAGTATTCCCAACGGGACTGTAAATTAGACAGCCTGTTAGACGGGATTGAGGAGGAGGATAGTCAGTCAATTTGACGATGTATTTAAAATGACATGTAAAATGCCTTCTAGCCGGATTGTAGATCGTTTGTCTTTGTGGACCTTTTCGCTTCGACCTCGGGACCCTAGAGTCCGGAGTGTGTCCGAATACCCTCTCAGTTATGAAAGAACCGGGGCATGCATGGAGACCAGGCGTAGGGGTCATTAGTGCTTTATCAGACAAGTGCCCAACTAGTTATGTTATATTACATGGTTAGTAAGAAACATCTTCCAGGGAGAATAGTTCTGTTAGGGGTTCCTTTCCCTGGGAGCCATGCCCTAAAGTGCATGTCCGGACTGCGAATATAGCAGAAAAGCATCTGGGGGCAGATAAATAAGTAAATAAGAAATCATCTTTCAAGTCACCGACCAAATATTCCCTTAAGAATGCTAGCTTTCAGCTTCACCCAGTCTGAGGTACACATCGGGCTGACCCGGCAGTAGCAATCGCAGAGGTGCTCCCTTTACCTCCTAGCCGAACAATCGGGAACGTAGGGGTAAGCACAGGAGCCAGGCAACCCAGCTTGGCCAAAACTTAAGTCATATCGATGCATATAATGGTGAATAAAAGGTACATGCGGAAGTTTGACACATGTGTTGGGCATAAAGCCCGTATAAGTAAGCTTCTGTTAAAGTGCCAGGACCCCGACTCAATGCCACATCGATCTAGCATGTAACACCTCATATCACTTTGCGGCCTCACGCACGGTATCCCCATGGATGTCGCCTTACCTTTGCCCGGGGCCGTTTGCGCCTTTTGGCACACGTATATGATAGTGTCGCTAGCATCCATATGATAAGGAGCCCGGGCTGACATGGCTAGTCGTAAACCCAAAGTGGCACAAACTTACAGGGACAGGCATCCATGACCCAGCATCGAACGTGACGGTCATCAGCGAGTGAATCCAGGCTGTAGCACTGGGCTAACAGGACTCCGGTGAACCGGGCTGTAGCGGGCTAACAGGACTCCGGTATTCATCGCGTCACATTTCCCCGAAGGGACAGACACAGGAACGAAGAAGGACACATGCCGGCCAGCCTAAGTGTTCCGGAGCAGTAGCACGCTACCATGGCTCAGTGGAAGCACTAGGAGACATTTCCCGGTAAGAGAGGCTACTAAGGATAAACAACTAGATAGTCAGATCCCACACATAGCAATACACATTACACGTACGCATAACATGCAAGTATGTGTTGTACAACATGGCATCACAACATAACTCAACAACTCATATAGATAAAGGCTCAGAAGAGCCATCATAGCATTTATTACAAACAGGGGTCACATGACCCAACATTCAGAGCACACAAGCAACAAGCGGAAGCATTACATGTCTGGGTACAGACATCTACAAATGAAAAAGGCTGAAGAGCCTGACTATCTACAACATCCGATCAAGATCGTAGCTGAGGTACAAGCTACTTGTCGAAGCCCACGAGAACACTAGTAAGACCGAAGTCTCTGCTGCAAAAATATAAATAAAGCAACATGAGTACAAAGGTACTCAGCAAGACTTACATCAGATCCTATCATACATGCATTTGTATCAAGAGGGTAATGTGGGGTTTAGTTGCAGCAAGCCAGCTTTGACTCTGTGGCTATCCTGTTCTACGACTACCAGAACTTCTTTGAGGTGATATGGCGCACACGAGTCCACTAATCACCACACAATACACTAATATGGATTCATCCCCGTCTCCCTACGAGAAGGCCATCCATAGCACTCACACTTGTCTTGAGCATTTTAGAGTATCCACTTCAAGTTTTCTATGTACCATGTAAGCATCCAAGGAGTCCATATCCGCGGACCCGGCTATTCGAATAGATCATGTTAACCCTGTAGGGGTGTACTTCTTCACACACGCTCTCACCACTTACCGCCATGTACACGTCATGTATCTTGGCAACCTTCAAGCGGAAGCCTGGCGAGGGTGTCGGCCACGACCTAACTAACCACACGAGACTCTAGCCCAGGTTTATCGCCTATTCGGCTTCCATCCGCAAGGAGATCCGGCCGGGGTGTCGCTCGCGGCCCCAAACGATGTGTGCAGGGTTCCCGAGCCCACCATCCAGGTGCCACTCGGTACACCAGGCCACGTGTGCCTAGTCTGTCCCAAGCCCACCCTGCCGGGTGCCACTTGGTAGAAAAATAGCAGTACCTACAAACACCAGAAACTAGTTGCGACTCCTAGACAGAGATCAAGTTGGTTAATAAGTCAAGAGGGCTTGGAGCGCCCGGAGCCCAATGTGTGGTAGTATCGAGTCATTGGACAACATACATAGAACTCAGTGCTTAAGGACGGTTCCAGTGAGACAACCCACCATGTACTCCTACATGGCCTCTCACGCTACCTTTACCAAATCGTGTTCACACGTTCACTCTCAGCATCGGAACATAGAGCACTGTACTCCAATTCATTCCCAATGAATCAGACCTGACACAACTCTAAGCAATAGCAGGCATAGCATGGTAGGAACACAACATGGCTCAATCAAGTCCTACACATGCTAGTGGGTTTTAACTATTTACTGTGGCAATGATAGGTCATGCAGAGGAATGGGTTCAACTACCGCAGCACAAAGTAGCAGATGAATCGTTGTTGTCCAAATGCAATAACTGAGAGAAGGAGCGAGAGAGTAGGATTGTATCGGAATGAACAAGGGGGGTTTGCTTGCCTGGTGGATCAATAGGGAGTAATGCTTCATAGACAGGTACTCTCGAGCACTCTTCGGAGCAGGACCTATCGAGAAGGAACGGTGCCAACAATCAAACACAAGCATATGCAACAATATGATGCATGATCATGGCATGTAGATGTGATGCTATTTGAGCTAATGCAACTAGTATTCATTTGGTTTGAAGTCTATTTGAACCAAAGGTTCAAATGCATCTCCAAAATAAGCTTTTTATATAAGCCATTTTAGTGTTTCACTTATACAGCAGGTATAACTTGGTTTTTCATGCATGAAACTGGTACAGATGGATAGATTGCATTTTTCTGATAATTTTTCATATATAAATTAATTCAATCTGAGCTACGGTTGAATTTATATGAATTTTTGAAGTTTTGAACATTTTCTGGAATTTCCTGTTTAAAAATAATAATTCCAGAAGAAGGACAACTGCGTCAGCATGACATCATGCCTGCGTCAGCAGGCCAGCGGCGCTGACTGGGTCAAACCTGATGTGTGGGGTCCACACGTCAGTGTCACAGTTAGTTAACAAGGGGGTTATTTCTAATCTAACTTAGATTAGTGGCTCTGGGGCCCACTATTAGTGTCTCAAGGTTAACTAACTGGTGATTAGCTTAAGCTAATCACCTGGCAGGTCGGGCCCACACGTCAGGCCGGCGAGGTTAATGCCGGCGACCTCTTGACGCGGCAGCGTCCGTGTTACAGGCCACGCGGGGCGCGACTAAGGGCACCGGGGCGTAGCCCGGGCTCTCGCGCAGCCAGCAGAGCAGGTAGGGTGAGCTGGGGTGGCCGGAGCTCGCCGGAGAAGAGCTCGGGGCGGCGGCCGGGGCACAGCTTCGGCGGCAGAGGGGCTAGAGGGTGCCGGAAGAACAGGGGAGAGGGGGGTTCGACGGCGGGGCTCACAGCAGACTTGCAGGGCTGCTCGTTGTTGCCGGGGACGCGCTAGAGACGACAAAGCGGCGATGGCGATCTGCGCGGCCGGAGGCGAAGACGATGGCAATGGCGGCGCTCCAAGGCTTCCCGCGTCACGTGGCTCGACGGGGAGGTAGCAGACAGCGGCGCGAAACTTGCAGACACAGAGAGAGAGCGAGGGGGAGGCGGTGGCCGCGGTGGTGCTTGTCGGCGGCGACGGCGCTCGGTTTCGGGAGAGAACGAGGGGGGAGGAAGAGAGAGCGAATGAGAGGGAGTGCTCGATCCAGACGGCAGTGGCGACGTCGTCCAGCTCGTCGCGCTGGCAGGGGAGGGCAGGCAGGCAGCTCACGTGGCGCGCGGAGCACGCGCGCGCGCCGGGCACGTGCCTCGCCTACTGGCGTGAGGTGGGGGACGGTGCGGTGGCCAGCTGGGCTGGGCCAGCTGCTGGGCTGCGCGGTGCCGGGCCAGCACAGGAGCTGGGCCGCAGGTAGGTCTAGGTAAGGTTATTCCCATTTATTTCTTTTTCTATTTCTCTGACATTTGTTTGGTTTAAATAAAATACTAAACCATTTTATTTTCTTATGCCAATATTTGTAGGAACTAGTGGTATTATTCCAGAACTCCCCAACAAGTGGCATAATTTTTGGACATATATTAATATATATAACTAATATATTTCCAATGCAAATATTTATGCATTGATTCCAAATGCCCAAAATAAATACTTGTGAGCTCCTAAAAATATTGGTTTGATTTTTATCTCTGTCCAATATTTTCAGAGAGCAACATGAGCATTTTCTTGGACCCTTTTGGAGCAATTTTTATCTGGGTCATTTCCATAGATGATTCTGAGGGTTCGCAAATCCTCATTTCAAATTTAAATGGAATTTAAACATGATGCACAAATGACTAGCTAGTCTAGGTCATTCCAGAACTAGGGATGTGACAACTCGCCCCCACTTGAAAGAATCTCGTCCCGAGATTCAGGGGTCGACGGAAAGAAAGCGGGGTACTCCAGTCGAAGACGATCTTCTCGCTCCCAAGTAGCTTCTCTCTCGGAATGATGAGACCACTGAACCTTGAGAAACTTGATGTTATGACGTCAGGTGACATGCTCTGCTTGATCAAGAATGCGAACTGGATACTCTCGATATGTGAGGTTATCTTGGAGATCAAGCGTTTCGTGGTCCACTCCGCGGATAGGATCCGAGAAGCAACGCCTGAGTTGAGAGACGTGGAAGACATCATGCACTCTGGAAAGATGTGGGGGTTGTTCCAACTGGTAGGCAACCTCTCCTCGTTTAGCGAGAATGCGAAAGGGACCAATGTAACGAGGAGTCAACTTGCCCTTGATACCGAATCGATGGGCACCCTTCAAATGAGTAACCCGAAGGTAAGCTTTGTCGCCAATTACATAAGTCATATCCTTATGATGACGATCATACAGGCTCTTTTGACGAGACTGGGCTGTTTTCAAATTCTCACGAATGATGCGAACTTGCTCTTCTGCCTCCTGGATCATGTCCGGTCCAAAGAATTTTCTTTCACCGGTTTCTGACCAGTTCAAAGGTGTTCGACATCTTCGTCCATAGAGAATCTCAAAAGGAGCTTTCTTGAGACTGGATTGATAGCTATTGTAATAAGCAAACTCGGCAAAAGGAAGACATTTCTCCCAATCCATACCGAATGAGATAACGCAAGCTCTAAGCATGTCTTCGAGAGTTTGGTTGACCCTTTCCACTTGACCACTCGACTGAGGGTGGAAAGCGGTACTGAAGGAAAGATGGGTTCCCATGGCAGATTGGGAGCTCTCCCAGAAATGAGAAGTGAAAAGACTGCCACGGTCTGAATTGATCTCTAGTGGAACACCGTGAAGTGACACTATTCGAGAAATATATAAGTCAGCGAGCTGACTAGCGGTGATACTCTCTCGAACAGGAAGGAAGTGAGCCACTTCGGAAAGACGATCAACGACTACGAAGATAGCGTTATTCCCTTTCTTGGTCCTGGGAAAGCCGGTGATGAAGTCCATACCAACTTTATCCCATTTCCATTCAGGAATAGCTAAAGGCTGAAGGGTGCCAGCAGGCCTTTGATGCTCTGCCTTAATGCGACGACAAATGTCACAATTAGCAACGAAGTCGGCGATTTCTCTCTTCATCCTAGTCCACCAGAACCTCTGGCGTAGGTCCTGATACATCTTAGTACTATCGGGATGAACCGTGAGAGGAGATTCATGCGCCTCCTTAAGAATCAGTTTTCGTAGATGTTGATTCTTGGGAACCACCAAGCGGTTTTCAAAGAAAACAACACCTCAATCATCCATAGAGAAACATCCACCAACTCCCTTCTTAATGTTTCTCTTGATCCGGGAAATTCCCGTGTCCTGCTTTTGAGCAGCGACAATCCGATCCTCAAGGTCAGGTTTCGCCACCAAGGTAGAAAGGAATCCATGAGGAGCAATGTGAAGGTTAAGCTTACAGAATTCCTCATGGAGAAGTGGTTGGCCCTGCTCCAACATGAGATTGTTGCAATAGGATTTACGACTTAGTGCATCATCCATGACATTGCCCTTGCCTAGCGTGTAGGTAATCCCTAAGTCGTAATCTGAGATCAACTCCAACCAACGTCTTTGCCTAAGGTTCAGATCCGGTTGGGTGAAGATATACTTGAGACTCTGGTGATCGGTGTAGATCTCGCAACGTTTACCAAGGAGGTAATGTCGCCAGGTCTTGAGTGCATAGACTACGGCTGCAAGCTCTAGATCATGTGTAGGATAATTCTCCTCATGTGGATGCAACTATCGAGATGCATAGGCAATCACATGACGATCCTGCATAAGAATGCAACCTAGTCCTGTCATGAGGCGTCGCAGTAGATAACAAAGTCTTTAGTGAAATCCGGTGGCACAAGTATGGGAGCAGAAGTCAGGCGTCTTTTCAGTTCCTGAAAACTATACTCACACTATGGGGACCACTACTTTTTATCTTTCTTGAGAAGTTCCGTGAGGGGTTTAGGTACTTTGGAGAAGTTTTCAACAAAGCGGCGACAATAGCTGGCTAGACCAAGGAAACTCCTAACTTGTTTAACGGTTTCAGGTGGAGTCCAATCGAGAACGGCCTTAACTCTCTCAGGATTGACAGCAATACCCTTACCAGAGATTACGTGGCCTAGGTAGGTCACTTGTGGCAACCAAAATTCACACTTGGAGAACTTGGCATAAAGGTGGTGCTCTCTGAGTTTTTCTAACACAAGTCTAAGATGTTCGGCATGCTCTTCCTCGTTCTTCGAGTAAATAAGAATATCATCGAGGTAAACCACGACGAATTTATCTAAGTACTCCATACAGATCGAGTTCATCAAGCGGGAGAAAGTGGCTGGAGCATTGGTTAGACCGAAGGACATGACGGTGTACTCGTACTGGCCATAACGAGTGACAAAGGCTGTCTTGGGGATGTCCCCATTTCTGATCTTGATTTGGTGGTAGCCTAACCACATATCCATCTTGGAGAAGACTGAGGATCCAGCGAGCTGATCATACAGGTCATTGATCCTGGGGAGCGGATATTTGTTCCTTATCGTGACCAAATTAACGGGACGATAGTCTACAACCATCCGGTCTGTACCGTCCTTCTTCTTGACGAAGAGAATGGGGCAAGCCCAAGGAGAAGAACTAGGACGGATGAAACCCTTTTGCAAGGACTCATCAAGTTGTTTCTTAAGCTCGGCTAGTTCTAAGGGTGCCATTTTGTAAGGTCTCCTAGAGATTGGAGCGGTTCCTGGGATAAGATCTATGACGAACTCTACATCTCTGTCAGGTGGAACACCTGGCAGTTCCTCTGGAAAGATATCCGGAAAGTCACGGACTACCGGGATATCTTCAAGGTCTGGAAGAGGGCTGTCATTAAGTGAATAGAGCTGACGCTTTGCAACTCTGGTGGAGACAGTGACTATCTTGCCAGATGGGTGTGTAAGCTGAACAGACCTGGTGTAACAATCAATCTTGGCGTGATGAGCTGTCATCCAGTCCATACCCAAGATGATGTTAATATCTGAGGACTTGAGGGCTACAAGTGATGCAAGAAATACAAGTCTATCAACAAGGATTTCATTACCACAGCTGATTCTGGTAGTTTGCCATCTAGACCGTGGGGTTTGAATTTCAAGCGGAGTTGGCATATCACAAAATGACATGTCGTGCAAATGAGCATAGCCTTCAGAAATGAAGGAGTGAGCTGCTCCAGTATCGAACAGAACCGATGCTGGATGACAATTTACAAGGAGTGTACCAAGAACGACATCTGGATCATCATGGGCGTCTTTAGCTGAGACGTGATGCACACGTCCACGTTCAGTGGGGGCTGACTTGACAATGATCATCTTGCGTGATGGCTTACCACGGCCAACAGACTTCTCAGGCGGGGGTGGAGCATAACTAGTCTGAGAGAAGTCACGTGCATAGTGTCCTGGCTTCCCGCATGTGAAGCAAGTCCCTGAAGTTGGACGTGGACCCGCATTGACAAGCGGTCTACCAGTGGGCCTGGGTGGAACATACGACTGAGCTGGGGGAGGTACCACATAGGATGGCCTCGGTGAATATCCGGAAGGAAGAGCGGAGTTCAGAACCCAAATCCGGCGCTTCTGAGAACTAGAACCGGAGGAAGATCCCAAATCACGGGTGTGCTTACGAGACTCCTCGTAAGTGAGCTGAGCTGTCTCTGCATTAATGGCCTTGTTCACAAGAGCTTGGAATGTATCACAATGATACAGGTGGAGATCACGACGCAACTTGGGGTTGAGACCCTTCCGGAACCTAGCCTGCTTCTTGGCGTCTGTGGACACCTCTTCTGTGGCATAAGGGGCGAGGTTCTCAAACTCTCTGCTGTAAGCATCAACAGCCATCTTACTCTAGGTGAAGCTACAGAACTCTTCTCTCTTGCGATCGATGAGGGCCTGAGGAATGTGATGCTCGCGAAAAGCCTCAGTGAAATCCCTCCAGGTAGGAATCTGGCCAGCTGGAAGCATAGCCTCATAGTTCTGCCACCAAAGACTAGCAGGACCTTCCAGGTGGTATGTGGCATAGGTGACCTTGTCATCTTCAGCTACGTTTGCGGAACGCAACTTATGAGTGATGCTACAGAGCCAGTCATCTGCATCGAGTGGCTCAATAGAATGATGAAAGGTGGGTGGGTGCAAGCGAATGAAGTCATGAATGGTTGCAGACCCTTTGAACTGATGTGCGGTGTTCTCCTCGATACGTGCCAACAAGCGTTTAGACTCACGCTTGTTTCTCTCCATCTCTAACATGAACTCTGTCAACGAAGGCTGGTCGGGAGGATCCTCATCCCTACCATCTCCGTGGTTCTGACTACGAGCAACAGAACTTCGCTTAGCTGATGACATCCTGAGAAACGAAACCAAGGACGGATCAGCATCAACTATAGACTGTAGAATCTAGGACAAATAAATTAGTAACTCTCGAACTCCTAGGGCAATTCCGGCAGCATAACGGCAGTAAAATGCTCAGAATGAGACATCCTGCTAAAATGGGGTAGTAACATACTCTACATCACCACTCAAGGTTTTGAGATAGTACTAAACAGGTTACTCCGGAAGTACTCGAAACTGGAATATGACTCTGACCAACCAATCCTATGGAACTACGGAGTAGTAACACGTGATCCTGATAGACGGAAGAGAAGCCTAGTTCCTTAACCCCGTAGGAAAGATAGGATGACTCAGATCAGAAGGCCATGAGGTATAAGGAGTAAAAAGAGCCTTATGTTCCATCCCACAATCAATTCCCTTATATAACTAAAGAATTTCTAGACTCAACTTCGACCAGTTTGGCTTGGTAATCCTACAGGCAGTCAGGCTCTGATACCAAAGCTGTCAGGACCCCGACTCAATGCCACATCGATCTAGCATGTAACACCTCATATCACTTTGCGGCCTCACGCACGGTATCCCCATGGGTGTCGCCTTACCTTTGCCCGGGACCGTTTGCGCCTTTTGGCACACGTATATGATAGTGTCGCTAGCATCCATATGATAAGGAGCCCGGGCTGACATGGCTAGTCGTAAACCCAAAGTGGCACAGACTTACAGGGACAGGCATCCATGACCCAGCATCGAACGTGTTGGTCATCAGCGAGTGAATCCAGGCTGTAGCACTGGGCTAACAGGACTCCGATGAACTGGGCTGTAGCGGGCTAACAGGACTCCGGTATTCATCGCGTGACATTTCCCTGAAGGGACAGACACAGGAACGAAGAAGGACACATGCCGGCTAGCCTAAGTGTTCTGGAGCAGTAGCACGCTACCATGGCTCAGTGGGAGCACTAGGAGACATTTCCCGGTAAGAGAGGCTACTAAGGATAAACAACTAGATAGTCAGATCCCACACATAGCAATACACATTACACGTACGCATAACATGCAAGTATGTGTTGTACAACATGGCATCACAGCATAACTCAACAACTCATATAGATAAAGGCTCAGAAGAGCCATCATAGCATTTATTACAAACAGGGGTCACATGACCCAACATTCAGAGCACACAAGCAACAAGCGGAAGCATTACATGTCTGGGTACAGACATCTACAAATGAAAAAGGCTGAAGAGCCTGACTATCTACAACATCCGATCAAGATCGTAGCTGAGGTACAAGCTACTTGTCGAAGCCCACGAGAACACTAGTAAGACCGAAGTCTCCGCTGCAAAAACATAAATAAAGCAACATGAGTACAAAGGTACTCAGCAAGACTTACATCAGATCCTATCATACATGCATTTGTATCAAGAGGGTAATGTGGGGTTTAGTTGCAGCAAGCCAGCTTTGACTCTGTGGCTATCCTGTTCTACGACTACCAGAACTTCTTTGAGGTGATATGGCGCACACGAGTCCACTAATCACCACACAATACACTACTATGGATTCATCCCCGTCTCCCTACGAGAAGGCCATCCATAGCACTCACACTTGTCTTGAGCATTTTAGAGTATCCACTTCAAGTTTTCTATGTACCATGTAAGCATCCAAGAAGTCCATATCCGCGGACCCGGCTATTCGAATAGATCATGTTAACCCTGCAGGGGTGTACTTCTTCACACACGCTCTCACCACTTACCGCCATGTACACGTCATGTATCTCGGCAACCTTCAAGCGGAAGCCTGGCGAGGGTGTCGGCCACGACCTGACTAACCACACGAGACTCTAGCCCAGGTTTATCGCCTATTCGGGTTCCATCCGCAAGGAGATCCGGCCGGGGTGTCGCTCGCGGCCCCAAACGATGTGTGCAGGGTTCCCGAGCCCACCATCCGGGTGCCACTCGGTACACCAGGCCATGTGTGCCTAGTCTTTCCCAAGCCCACCCTGCCGGGTGCCACTTGGTAGAAAAATAGCACTACCTACAAACACCAGAAACTAGTTGCGACTCCTGGACAGAGATCAAGTTGGTTAATAAGTCGAGAGGGATTGGAGCGCCTGGAGCCCAATGTGTGGTAGTATCGAGTCATTGGACAACATACATAGAACTCAGTGCTTAAGGACGGTTCCAGTGAGACAACCCACCATGTACTCCTACATGGGCTCTCACCGCTACCTTTACCAAATCGTGTTCACACGTTCACTCTCAGCATTGGAACATAGAGCACTGTACTCCAATTCATTCCCAATGAATCAGACCTGACACAACTCTAAGCAATAGCAGGCATAGCATGGTAGGAACACAACATGGCTCAATCAACTCCTACACATGCTAGTGGGTTTTAACTATTTACTGTGGCAATGACAGGTCATGCAGAGGAATGGGTTCAACTACCATAGCACAAAGTAGCAGATGAATCGTTGTTGTCCTAATGCAATAACTGAGAGCAGGAGTGAGAGAGTAGGATTGTATCGGAATGAACAAGGGGGGTTTGCTTGCCTGGTAGATCAATAGGGGGCACTGCTTCATAGACAGGTACTCTCGAGCACTCCCCGGAGCAGGACCTATCGAGAAGGAACGGTGCCAACAATCAAACACAAACATATGCAACAATATGATGCATGATCATGGCATGTAGATTTGATGCTGTTTGAGCTAATGGAACTAGTATTCATTTGGTTTGAAAACCAAAGGTTCAAATGCATCTCCAAAATAAGCTCTTTATATAAGCCATTTTAGTGTTTCATTTATACAGCAGGTATAACTTGGTTTTTCATGCATGAAACTGGTATAGATGGAGAGATTGCATTTTTCTGATAATTTTTCATATATAAATTATTTCAATCTGAGCTAAGGTTGAATTTATATGAATTTTTGAAGTTTTGAACATTTTCTGGAATTTCCTGTTTAAAAATAATAATTCCAGAAGAAGGATAACTGCGTCAGCATGATGTCATGCCTGCGTCAGCAGGCCAGCGGTGCTGACTGGGTCAAACCTGACGTGTGGGGTCCACACGTCAGTGTCACAGTTAGTTAACAGGGGGGTTATTTCTAATCTAACTTAGATTAGTGGCGCTGGGGCCCACTATCAGTGTCTCAAGGTTAACTAAGTGGTGATTAGCTTAAGCTAATCACCTGGCAGGTCAGGCCCACACGTCAGGACGGCGAGGTTAACGCCGGCGACCTCTGGAGGCGGCGGCGTCCGTGTTACAGGCCACGGGGGCGGCGACTAAGGGCACCGGGGCATAGCTCGGGCTCTCGCGCAGCCAGCGGAGCAGGTAGGGGGAGCTGGGGTGGCCGGAGCTCACCGGAGCGGAGCTCGAGGCGGCGGATGGGGCACGGCTTCGGCGGCAGAGGGCCTAGAGGGCGCCGGAAGAGCAGGGGAGAGGGGGGTTCGACGGCGGGGCTTACAGCGGACTTGCAGGGCTGCTCGTTGTTGCCGGGGACGCGCTAGAGACGACGAAGCGGCGATGGCGATCTGCGGCAGCCGGAGGCGAAGACGATGGCGATGGCGGTGCTCCAGGGCTTCCTGCGTCACGTGGCTCGACGGGGAGGTAGCAGACGGCGGCGCGAAACTTGCAGACACAGAGAGAGAGCGAGGGGGAGGCGGTGGCCGCGGTGGTGCTTGTCAGCGGCGACGGTGTTCGGTTTCGGGAGAGAACGAGGGGGAGGAAGAGAGAGCGAATGAGAGGGAGTGTGCTCGATCCAGACGGCAATGGTGACGTCGGCCAGCTCGTCGCGCTGGCAGGGGAGGGCAGGCAGGCAGCTCGCGTGGCGCGTGGAGCGCGCACGCGCCAGGCACGTGCCTCGCCTACTGGCGCGAGGTGGGGGACGGTGCGGTGGCCAGTTGGGCTGGGACAGCTGCTGGGCTGCGCGGTGCCGGGCCAGCACAGGAGCTGGGCCGCAGGTAGGTCCAGGTAAGGTTATTCCCATTTATTTCTTTTTCTATTTTTCTGACATTTGTTTGGTTTAAATAAAATACTAAACCATTTTATTTTCTTATGCCAATATTTGTAGGAACTAGTGGCATTATTCCAGAACTCCCCAACAAGTGGCATAATTTTTGGACATATATTAATATATATAACTAATATATTTCCAATGCAAATATTTATGCATTAATTCCAAATGCCCAAAATAAATACTTGTGAGCTCCTAAAAATATTGGTTTGATTTTTATCTCTGTCCAATATTTTTAGAGAGCAACATCAGCATTTTCTTGGACCCTTTTGGAGCAATTTTTATCTGGGTCATTTCCAAAGATGATTCTGAGGGTTCACAAATCCTCATTTCAAATTTAAATGGAATTTAAACATGATGCACAAATGACTAGCTAGTCTAGGTCATACCAGAACTAGGGATGTGACATAAACAAGCCCCCGGGTATAATGAGTGCGGGTAGCACATCAAGTGTGTGCGAACAATGCACAAATCAGCCCTCGAGGGCTTTATGAAAAAGGTGGGAGAAAATAGAGAAACAAAAGGCAACTGAAGTATAAAATGTGGACGGAGGAAGGAGACGAACTCTGAGTCCGGCGCTAGGCGTAGAATCTTCGGAGGCGGGCTGCGTTCCATGGGTTTGGCTCGAGTCGGTTGTCCGATGCGTTTCGCAGACGGTATGCTTCGCCGGTCAGGACTTGGTCGATGTTGAAGGGACCTTCCCATTTGGGCTTGAGTTTGTCCTTTTTCTTGTCCGGCAGGCGTAGAACTAGTTCGCCAACATTGTAAGTTTTAGCCCGTACTTCTCTGCTTTGATATCTTCGAGCCTGCTGCTGATAGAATGCGGAACGAGCCTTTGCCACGTCGCGCTCCTCCTCCAATGCGTCCAAGCTGTCCTGCCGATCCAACTCGGCTTCTCTTTCTTCGTACATGCACACTCGAGGTGAGTCATGAATTATGTCGCAGGGCAAAACTGCCTCTGCGCTGTATACCATAAAGAATGGTGTGAATCCGGTAGTACGGTTTGGCGTGGTCCGCAGCCCCCAGAGTACGGAGTCGAGCTCCTCTACCCAGTGCGTGTTAGATTCCGTAAGGGACCGCACTAATCTGGATTTGATGCCGCTCATGATTAGACCATTTGCTCGTTCAACTTGACCGTTGGTTTGAGGGTGATAGACTGAAGCGTAGTCGAGCTTAATGCCCATATTTTTGCACCAGAGTTTAACCTTGTCGGCTGTGAAGTTCGTGCCGTTATCGGTGATGATGCGTGGGGGACGCCATAACGGTGTACTACCCCGGATATGAAGTCTATCACTGGTCCGGATTCGGCCGTTTTAACTGGCTTGGCCTCTATCCATTTGGTGAATTTGTCCACCATGACCAATAGGTACCTTTGCTTGTGGGTTCCCCCTTTAAGGGGTCCAACCATGTCAAGCCCCCAGACCGCGAACGGCCAGGTGATGGGTATAGTTTTGAGGGCGGTGGGTGGCATGTGGCTCTGATTAGCAAAGAGCTGACAACTGACGCATCGTTGGACTAAGTCCTGGGCATCTGCCCGGGCCGTTGGCCAATAAAATCCTATACGGAAGGCCTTGCCTACAAGGGCCCGGGCTGCAGCGTGGTGTCCGCCTAGTCCGGCGTGAATTTCAGCCAGAAGGTTTCGCCCTTCCTCTTCGGAGATGCACCTTTGAAGGACTCCGGTTGTGCTTTTCTTATAAAGTTCTCCCTCATGGACCTTGTAGGCTTTAGATCGCCGAACTATGCAGCGGGCCTCATTTTGGTCTTCGGGAAGTTCCTGCCTAATTAAGTAGGCTAGGAATGGTTCTGTCCACGGGGCAATTACCGCCATTATTTCGTGGGCTGAAGGTGTTATTTCATCGGCCGAGCCGCCGATTATGTCAGATTGTTCTGTGTTGGGTGGTGCGGTTGCTTCCGGGTTGTTATTTCCGGACTCCTCTTCCCATAGTATGGATGGCTTAAAGAGCCGCTCCAGGAAGATGTTTGGAGGGACGGCGTCGTGTTTTGCGCCGATGCGTGCCAACACGTCGGCTGCTTGGTTATTATCCTGGGCTACGTGGTGGAATTCGAGTCCTTCGAACCGAGCTGACATTTTTAAGACAATGTTACGATAGGCTGCCATTTTCGGATCCTTGGCGTCAAAGTCTCCATTTACTTGGGATATTGCGAGGTTTGAATCCCCGCGCACCTCTAGGCGTTGAATACCCATGGAGATTGCCATCCGGAGACCATGTAGGAGGGCCTCACATTCGGCTGCATTGTTGGAGTCCATGTACATTATCTGAAGTACGTATTGGACTGTGCCTCCGGTTGGGGACGTTAATACGACGCCAGCCCCCAAGCCGGCCAACATTTTGGAGCCGTCGAAATGCATAATCCAATTGGAGTATGCGTCGTACTCTTTAGGGAGTTCGGCTTCGGTCCATTCAGCGATGAAGTCTACTAAAACTTGTGACTTTATAGCTCGCCGTGGTTTATAAGTTATGTCGAATGGTAAGAGCTCGATGGCCCATTTCGCAATCCTGCCCGTCGCGTCGCGGTTGTTTATAATGTCGTTGAGGGGTACTTCAGAGGCCACTGTTATCGAACACTCTTGAAAGTAGTGTCGCAGCTTCCAGGATGCCATGAACACCGCGTACGCTATCTTTTGATAATGCAGGTACCAGGACTTGCATGGAGTTAGGACAGTGGATACATAGTACACTGGTTTTTGAAGAGGGAATTTGTGTCCTTCTGTTTCTCGTTCGACGACGAGTAACGCCCTGACAACTTGATGTGTTGCCGCGATATATAATAACATTGGTTCGCCTAAGTTAGGCGTGGCTAGGACCGGAGTTGTTGCCGGTATGGCCTTTATTTCTTCGAGTTCGGCCGTGGGAGCATCCGCCCACTCGAAGTGTTCGGTGCGCCTGAGGAGGCGATAGAGGGGCAATGCCTTTTCCCCCAAATGGGAGATGAAGCGGCTTAAGGCTGCCACGCATCCAGTCAATTTTGTATTTGTTAGAGGTCCTTTGGGATATCCAACTGTGACAGGGCTCGGATCTTGGCTGGGTTTGCTTCAATTCCTCTACCGGACACAATGAAGCCCAAGAGCTTTCCGGCTGGTACGCCGAAAACGCATTTTTCTGGGTTGAGCTTAATGTCTTATGCTTGGAGGTTGTCGAATGTGAGCCTCAAGTCGTCTACTAGAGTTTCGACATGTTTGGTCTTGACGACCACGTCGTCTACGTATGCCTCCACTGTTTTGCCGATCTGGGTAGCCAGACATGTCTGAATCATGCGCTGATATGTTGTGCCGGCGTTTTTGAGTCCGAAGGGCATTGTGTTGAAGCATAATGGTCCGTATGGAGTAATGAATACCGTTGCGGCCTGGTCTGTTTCCGCCATCTTTATTTGATGGTATCCGGAATATGCATCGAGGAAACACAATGAATCGTGCCCTGCAGTAGCATCGATGATTTGGTCGATGCGGGGAAGTGGGAAAGGATCATTTGGGCAGGCCTTGTTAAGGTCTTTGAAATCGACACAAAGGCGCCAGGATTTGTCCTTTTTTGGTACCATTACAAGGTTTGCTAGCCAGTCCGGATGTTTGATGTCTCTGATGAATCCGGCTTCTAATAGTTTGGCTAGCTCCTCTCCCATTGCCTGTTTTTTGGGTTCGGAAAATCACCGAAGAGCCTGTTTGACTGGCTTGAATCCTTTTAGGATATTTATGCTGTGTTCTGCCAGCGTGCGTGGGATTCCTGGCATATTTGAAGGGTGCCAGGCAAATATATCCCAATTTTCCCAAAGGAATTCTCGTAGTGCGGTGTCTAAATCAGGGTTTAATTGTGCCCCGATGGAAGCTGTCTTTGTGGGGTCCGTTGGATGGACCTGGAATTTGACTATTTCGTCCGCTGGTTTAAAAGAGGTGGACTTGGATCTCTTATCGAGTATCACATCGTCCCTGTTCACCGTGGAGCGCAGTGCAGTGAGTTCCTCTGCCGCTAGGGCTTCGGATAGTGCCTCTAGGGCTAGTGCGGCTGTCTTGTTTTCGGCGCGGAGTGCTATGTCCGGATCACTTACAAGAGTGATTATTCCATTGGGCCCGGGCATCTTAAGCTTCATGTACCCATAATGGGGTATGGCTTGAAAAATTGTGAATGCCTCTCGCCCTAATAAAGCGTGATATCCGCTGCTGAACGGGGCCACTTGGAACGTGACCTCCTCGGACCTGTAATTTTCCGGCGAGCCGAACACCACATCGAGTGTAATTTTTCCTGTGCAGCGTGCTTCCCGACTAGGGATTATTCCTCTAAAGGTTGTGCTGCTTCGCTCAATGCTGCTCCAGTCTATTTCCATTTTTCGAAGGGTTTCCTCGTAGATGAGGTTTAATCCGCTGCCGCCATCCATGAGCACCTTGGTAAGACAAAAGCCGTCCACTATTGGACTAAGGACCAATGCAGCTGTTGCTCGGGCTGTTCGGAATTTAGGTTCGTCGCTGGCGTTGAAGGTGATAGCTGTGTCGCTCCATGGGTTTGTTGTTGCTACTTGGTAGACTTCGGCGAGGCTGCGGATTGTTCGTTTCCGCATATTATTTGATGCGAAAGTCTCAAAGACTGTTGACACCGTACTGGTACTGTTGGAGTGGTCCTCCGGGGCTAGAAGCTCTTCGCCACTTTTGGCCACCTGCCGCAGTATCCAACATGCCTGAAGGCTATGTGTTGGAGTGGCGCCCTCTGTACTGTGGATTTTATAGGGTCCGCTGAGCCATCCCTCTAGTACGGTTCCGTGCCCTTTATGGGGTTTTTGCTTTTTGGTTTTTGTATCGGGTGCCTGAGCATGATGCACCCTTTTGTTTCGGACTAGGGTTGTGTTCGGAGCCGGATTGTCCCAAAACATAGTTTCGGTTTTCCGAAAACTCTCCATCGCACAGTACTTTCGTACTATGGACGCCAGGTCGGCAAAGCGTGTAATTTTACGGCGACTTATGGCGTTCCAGATTCCCTTGCCCGTGCAATTATTGCAGAAGATTGAAATTGCGTTTTCCTTACGGCAGTCCTTTATCCTGTCCATAACCAGGAGGAATCTGGCCCAGTAATGATGTATTGTTTCAGCGGGCTCTTGCCGGATTTGAGATAGATCGCATATGTTTGGGTGGGTGGGTGGACTTGAGTCCGGAACCCTGCCCATCTTGAGGCTCAAGGGCCGAAAAGTGTCCGAATTTGGAAGCTTGGATTGTTGGACGTTGTCCGACGAGTCTGGTCCGCTGCCTGACTTTAGGTTCAGTACTTGATCGACATCCGTCCCTCCACGGGAATCCGGCATGGAGGGATCAGGAGTCCGGACATAACTAGTTTTTAGTACGGAAGAAGAGTCGCCGCGTTGTTCC
The DNA here is from genome assembly GCF_002162155.2 of Triticum dicoccoides. Taxonomy (NCBI): domain Eukaryota; kingdom Viridiplantae; phylum Streptophyta; class Magnoliopsida; order Poales; family Poaceae; genus Triticum; species Triticum dicoccoides. The sequence goes on from NC_041381.1 coordinate 90,588,761, forward strand.
TCTACCACCGCGACGTGGTGGGTAACCTGGGGAGAGTTAATCTCTCTCAGATCGGTTTTAAGCCCAATCTGATTGTAGTCTGTAGCGACTCCCAGGGCAGCGATGCAATACAAGAGCTCGTTTACGGAAGAGAGCTCCATTGGATCCAGCTGCTCGGCGAATTCTGAGTTGACGTGAAGATTGCTTTTGACGACCCGAGAGGTCATCGTTGAAGCGGCGACCGAATAGGCGGTCATGAGAAAACCACCTAGCCGGATAGTTTGGCCGGTGGCCAAAGCTCCTTTGGCGATGGTACCGTCTTTAAAGACGGGAAGAGGCATCCTTCCTGATCGCGACGGCACAGAGGAACTCTCAATGAAAGCACCAATGTCGGTGTCAAAACCGACGGATCATGGGTAGGGGGTCCCGAGCTGTGCGTCTAGGCGGATGGTAACAGGAGACAAGGGACACGATGTTTTTACCCAGGTCTAGGCCCTCTCGATGGAGGTAAAACCTACTCCTGCTTGATTGATATTGATGATATGGGTAGTACAAGAGTGGATATACCACGAGATCAAGGAGGCTAAACCCTAGAAGCTAGCCTATGGTATGATTGTTGTAATGGTTGTTCGTCCTACGGACTAAAACTCTCCGGTTTATATAGACACCGGAGAGGTCTAGGGTTACACAGGGTCGGTTACAATGGTAGGAGATCTACATATCCGTATTGCCAAGCTTGCCTTCCACATCCAAGGAAAGTCCCATCCGGACACGGGACGAAGTCTTCAATCTTCTATCTTCATAGTCTTGGAGTCCGGCCGATGATGATAGTTCGGCCGTCCGGACAGCCCCTAGTCCAGGACTCCCTCAGTAGCCCCCGAACCAGGCTTCAATGACGACGAGTCCGGCGCGTATATTGTCTTCGACCTTGCAAGGCGGGTTCTCCTCCAAATTCCGTGTGCTTGCCGAATAGTGTCCGGCTTCCTTATAAATGTTGCGCTCCTTGGCTTCCGCGCCCAATAATGGCCCTCTTCCACGTGTCACACGAATGCGAAAGGCCAGGGCATTTTTACATTTTACCCCCTAGCTGCGCGAATAAGCTGCCTATAAGAGAGGCAAGAATCCAGATCCAAATCACACCATCCTCCTTCCGCGAGTACTCATTGGAGCGTTTCTGACCAAAATCCATTCCATCATGGACCGTCAATGCGGCTCCTCCTCTCACGCTCCTAGCCCTCAGCCAGGAGATTGGAGGAGATGGTCAGTCCCGCACAGCGAGTTGGTGACGCTCCAAGCGGAGGGATACCTTCCTCCGGCCTTTATGGTCCTGGTTCGAGCCGGGTTGGCCACCTACCAAGGTGGAAAGCAGGCGAAGAACACCCCCAGTCCCTCCAAAGGAGAGCGGGTGTGTTTCGTCCCTTATTTAATAAGGGGGCTCGAATTTCCCATACATCCGTTTCTCCGGGGGCTTCTGGAGTTCTATGGACTCCCGCTTCACCACCTTACGCCTGCCTCCATTCTGCACATTGCGGGCTTCGTAGCTCTTTGCGAGCTGTTCTTGGGCATCGAGCCCCATTTTGCGCTGTGGAAGAGACTGTTTTGCCTCGTACCCCGTTCTCACGAGGGGTCAATATATCAAGTGGGCGGAGCCGAAATATGGCGCATCGCCGGGACCGGATGTCTATCCGGAACCCCAAAGAAGGCGTCCGAAGACTAGCCCTCGGAATGGTTTTATGTGGAAGATGCTCCACCGCCGGACCTAGTTCGGATCGGCCTCCCAGAGTTCAGCAATTCTCCTCTGAAGAAACTCCTGAGTTGGCGCCCGCGGAGCCCTCAATAGGAGGATGACAGGAGCGTCCGTTATCTGATGGGCCGGATAAGGTTGCTGGCTCATTCCGGATTGACCATGATTGGAGTCATGGCCACGTGCATTATGCGAGGGGTACAGTCGCTCCAATATAGGGGCCACCCCATGTGGGATTTCAACGGGGAGAATGACGCCACCCGTCATGGCCGCAAGGGGCCAGGATCGGCCGCAGATCTGGTGAAGATCCTGTCCGGGATGTACAAGGGGGAGAAGGAGGACTTCCTCCAAACGAGCCCATTGAATGGGTTCTCCATGAATAACCCTCGGAGCTGTCTAAGCAGATTTTTTACTCATCCAATCCGCGCTTTCCAAGTTAAGCGCTTTACTTTATGATTTTGACACAGGAACTGCGCCGGGATGTGGAGGGCATACACAATCCGGCTCCACAACCCGAGGATCCGGGAAGATCCCTTGATCCGGCCTCCGAAGAGGATCCGGACATAAAGGTGGAGCTGATTGACGGGGTGTTCCACCAGCTTACCATGGACAATGCTCTAGTCGCCATTACGGCTGACTACCCCGGTTTATTTCTGGCTTCCCAGGTAACTATGACCGGAGCCCTGACACCATCACTTTGTTTGTGCTTATTTCTAACCATCATATACCAACGGTATCTCGCAGGAGGTGCCTTCAAGGCGGGAAGCTGATCCCGTGGCAGCTGACCAACAAGGGTCAGTTCGGCCCAGCAGGCGGAAGAGGGGTGCGGTGCGAATGGAAACATCGCCGCAAAGGTATGTCCTGCCGCCGTTTTTAAGGAAAAGACTTCTGTGAAGTACATTAATGCTCATGACTCTTCCAGGAGAAAGAGCGCTCGCCGGACTGTGTCCGGAGAGGTTGCCAACCAAGCCTCCGCCAGCCAGGCTCCAACACCTGGTTCGGAGGGGGAGGCGAGCGCAAGGCGCGAGCCGGATGCTCCTCCAACGGAGGATACCGACAGGCTGTCCGCCACCAGGTCTGAGGTGGAAAGCGCCATGAATCACAGGCGCTGCCGGACAGTTCTTCGTGACGCGTGTTTCTCCCCGGAGGCGTTGAACGCCTTTAACGCGGGAGACGCGCACCTCCGTGCCGCTCAAGATGGTTTAACCAGAGCCACGGAGCAGTATGTAAAAGACATGCGGGTAAGAGATTTTAATAGTTGTATATGCCAGTAGCCCCCGAGACTTAAAGTAGTTAAAATAACTGATTTAAGGATCATTTGATATGCATGATCTCACGGAGAAGAATACCCAATTGTCTCAGGAGCTACAAGGGTGCAAGGCCCAACTAGAGGCCGCACTAGCCACCGTAGGAGGAGACACAAAGACCCTCTCCGGTAACACATATTTCAAAAAAGATAAGCAGTGTGCGGCGTGCGTATAATTCTGAGAATAATATTGCAGATGTTGCCGGACTTGATCCGGACAAGCAACAGCTACTGCGCCAGCTGAAGGCCGGCGAGAGGGTTCTTATGAAGGTGCAGCAGGAGAGGAACAAACTCCAAGATGCCCACACCCAGCTTGGAGAAGAGCTAAAAGGTGTTTAGGCCCAGCTGTCTGGCTCCGTGAAGGAGAATCAGCGGCTTCGTCGCGGCATCTATAGTAAGTGCTTGAGCAAACTCTTTTGAAAAGAAGAGTTCGGCGAGGAAGTCGATTGACAGAAATATGTCTATAGGTGTGCTCACAGGTCGCCCTGCGGAGGAAATGCCCGGTTCAATGGGTGACCAACTTCCCGAGCTGGTGCAACTGCTCGAACGTGTTCGGCAGGCGATGAGTGGCGTCGCCCAGGCCTTGTGGTCGTCCGTCTCCCTACCCGAGGGCCTTGGAGAGCTTGCGGAGAAGCTTCTGGGAGCACGGCAGCGCTTCCGTTTATGGAAGATATCGGCCTGCCGTCAAGGCGCTAGGGAGGCCTGGGCCAGGGTGAAGACGCGGTACAAGAAGGCGGATCCAAACCACATGGCCGAGTTCGGACCTGTGGGGCCCGATGGGAAGGAGATCCCTGTGAGCTTAGTGTACGGCCAAGTAGAATTGGCCGCTAAGTATTCCCAACGGGACTGTAAATTAGACAGCCTGTTAGACGGGATTGAGGAGGAGGACAGTCAGTCGATTTGATGATGTATTTAAAATGACATGTAAAATGCCTTCTAGCCGGATTGTAGATCGTTTGTCTTTGCAGACCTTTTCGCTTCGACCTCGGGACCCTAGAGTCCGGAGTGTGTTCGAATACCCTCTCGGTTTTGAAAGAACCGAGGCATGCATGTGAAGGAAATATGCCCTGGAGGCAATAATAAAGTTATTATTTATTTCCTCATATCATGATAAATGTTTATTATTCATGCTTGTCGGAGTTATGGGCCACGGGTAGGCTATCCCGGGCCCCAGGATCTTTCAAGACATTGGGGCGGGCCGCGCCCCTCAAGCCGAGTCCCAGACGGCGACTCCAAGACAAGCCGAGTCCCAGACGGCGACTCCAAGACAAGCCGACTCCAAGCTGGCGACCTTCAGAGAGGCCGACTATGGGAGTCAGCCCATGACTCTTCCCGAAGCCCGATGTGGGGTACGGTCGCGACATGGCCGTTCCCCCTGCCTACGAGGGACCGGCATGGCTACAGTGAGCCGTATCGCCAGAAGATCACCGGCGAGGCACGGCACTGTTGCCATGTCTGCCCTGACCTCAGCCACAGTGCGCGACGCACTGTACCCACGACGCCGGCCTGTACGGCCCGAAGACCGCGGGGCCGCCTGTCAGTGGGTGGACCGAAGGCGGCCTGAGCACCCCGAAGACGGCCCTGTGGGAGTCGGCCTCCCTGGAGTCGGCCGCCTCCCCTCCGGGGCCCCACGAGCCATTAACCAGATAGGATGGGGAATGGCGACAGAGATCGCCCGATAGACAGCGGCACTGTTGCCACGACCCAATGACCAAGCCTGCGTCATCAGGAGCGCCGCATAGTGTTAGGCCTGTCCGCGCGACCCACCAGTCGGCGGGCCCCAGAAGCCGGCAGGAAGCACGGCGGTGTGAGAGACAGACGGCTGGGGCCCGCGCCCAGCCGGATTACCATTGTACCCCCCGGGGGTAGGCCTATATAAACCCCCCGGGGCACCCATGCAAAGGGTTCGGACCCTGATAGAGGTAGACCAGATAGCTCAGGGAGGAGAGAACTAGCCTTGCTCTCTCCTGCCTCCCGATACAGCTCGAGGAGCATGATTGTAGTCACTTTGCTTTAGTGATCATGCGGAGACCCCGCAGAGCAGCAGTAGGGGTGTTATCTCCCTGGAGAGCCCCGAAGCTGGGTAAGATTCGCCGGCGTGCATGCCTACGCCTCATCCCGTTTCCAGGCACCGGCGACGTTCTACTCGCCCCCACCTTGATAAGCCATCCTTTGGCATATGTCACACCCAACCCCCGATATTTGGCGCCCACCATGGGGCGAGGTGCACCGTCGTCCGGAGATCTGTTATGGACGGGAACCCTCTTCCTCCCTGGCGAGCGCAGCCAGCCATGCTCACCAGATGGAGTTTGCGTCGATGCACTGCGCGGCGCTGAGGCCGCCTGCGCAGCAAGCAGCCTCACCGAACTGATCGGCGAGGTGCGCCTCTCCGACGAGCCTGCGGCCGACGCAGGCACGGGTGGCCCCGAGAGCCTTCTCGCGGGCCTCCTTGACCAACTCCACGTTGCCGACGAGCCAGCCATGGACATGGAGTACGTAGGCTCCACCGACCCGATGCTGGTCGACTCCGACGCCGTGTCGCTCGACACTTTCCACACCAACATGGTGGTATACGACGAGCCGCTTCCGTACGAGGAGAGCGGCAGAAGCGCCGTCACGGAGGTGCTCGTCATCAGTCACGACGAGCGCTCCGGTAAAGAAGCCCAGGACCCGCTTGAGGCGGCCCTGCAAGACCTCACTGCGCCCATTCCAGAGGACGCAGACGCCGAGACGCTGGAGACGCGCCGCCTTCAGATCATCGAAGGCGCCAAGAAGCTGGCAAGCATGAGGCGCTTGTTAGAGGCATACCAGCGCGAGACGGATCGCGCCGTAGGCGGCTCGCCGGCTCCGACTGGGCCGAGCCATCTAGGCACGGTCCGGCAGCGCGGCGCGGCCATCGCCGACCTGCTCGGGGCGAAACGCCCCGTATACGCCACCCCAGCAGAGAACATCCGCGCCGCCCAAGCGGCGACTGACGAGCTAAAGAACTTCGAGGGCAAAGAGCGCCGTTTGATGACGGAGCGAGTCCAGCAACTCCTCGACGCGGTTGCTACGCAGAACGCGGCCGGCGGCCGCGCAGATGCGCTGTAGCAACCGAACGACGACCTGCCTCCCCGCCGAGATCAAGGCGCGACCTCTCGGACGCCGACTGGCGGAGTCCGCAGAAGGAAAGAGAAGGAGCCGGCTGTCAGTCACAGTCGGACTCACATCACCATCGAGCGCGACCAAGATGGCTGCCCAAGAGCAGTAGAGCGGCGGGATGACTACCTGCCTCCCTCGCCCAGAAAAGAGCGGCGAGTTTCCCCGCCGCCTGTTGAGCATCCGACTCTCGGAGGCCGCCTTGGCCGCCGAGAGGGAGTCGGAGAGAACGACGTCCGCCATCGGATCGACCGACTCCACCGATCCCTGGCGCTGGAAGAGGAACACGAACTGGGTCTGCCTTGCTTCGTGCCCCGCATCAGAGACGAGCCCTTCCCCAAAGGGTTCACGCTCCCCCGAGATACGCCCAAGTATACCGGCTCGTGAAGCTGGAGGACTGGCTGATAGACTACTCCACAGCCATCAGCATAGCGAACGGCAACAAGCGAGTTGCCGTGAAGTACGTTCCCCTCATGCTTCAGGGCATGGCCCGAACATGGTTGAACAGTCTGAAGCCCCGCAGCATCAACAGCTGGGTCGAATTCACTGAAGCCTTCATCCGCAACTTCACGAGCACGTACAAGCGACCTCCCAAGCCACGCCAGCTTTCCTTGTGCGTGCAAGGCCCTGATGAATCAACACGCGACTACCTCACGCGCTGGGGCGAGCTTCGGAACTCCTGCGAGGGCGTGCACGAGGTGTAGGCTATCGAGTACTTCACTACCGGGTGCCGAGAGGGCACCCTCCTCAAGCACCGACTCCTCTACGACGAGCCAGAGACCCTCGATGAACTGCTAGTCATAGCAGACAAGTACGCCACGGCCGACTCGTCCACGAAGACGGAGATTCAAGTCAACGCGGCTGGCAAGGTGACTCCTCAGGCTCCCAGAACTCCGGCTGGAGACACCAGTCGGCGACAGCAACAGAACGACAACAAATGCAAGGCCCAACAGCCGACCTCCAACAGTCGGCAGGTCGCAGCAGTTGAAGATCAACAGCCGGAGGGGCAGCCTCCGGCCAAGCGGCAGAAGGGCGGCAAATCCAATTGGTTGCCCACCTTCTCTTATGAGCAGACTTTGGATGGTCCTTGCAAGTTCCATAGTGGCGCGAAGCCGTCAAACCACACCACCAGAAAGTGCCACTGGCTCACCAGAATCGCCAAGGGAGACGGCCTCGCTTCTCCGCCGCCTGCTGGGCCGCCGCCTCCGCCGCCGCCCCAGCAGCCGGCTGCTCGGCCAGTCGGCACGGAGCAAGACGAGTTCCAAGAAGAGCATGGAGCCTATGTGGTGTTCACCAGTGTGGCAGATGACCGGCGCAGCAGGCGCCAACAGCAGCAAGAAGTAAATGCAGTAGCAACAGATACTCCAGAGTTCATGCATTGGTCCAAGAGGCCTATCAGTTGGAGTAGAGCGGATCACCAAGAGGTGATGCCGAGTCTGGGCTCTTACGCCCTGGTCCTAGGTGCCACCTTGGCCACTGATAGGCGGGCCGCCCGTTTCTCGCAAGTTCTGATAGACGGAGGCAGCAGCATCAACATCCTATACAAGGACACCATGGAGAAGCTAGGAATCAAGCGAAGACAGCTGCAGAGCAGCCGGACCGTGTTCCATGGAATTGTACCCGGCCTTTCCTGTTCGCCAATCGGCAAGATCCTGATAGACGTCCTCTTCGGAGACAAAGATCATTTCCGCCGAGAGCCGGTCTAGTTTGAAGTAGTGGACTTGGAAAGCCCATACCACGCACTGCTTGGCCGACCGGCTTTGGCCAAGTTCATGGTGGTTCCTCACTACGCCTACCTCAAGATGAAGATGCCGAGTTCCAAGGGGATTCTGATCGTAGACGGCGACTACCGGAAGTCGTCCGCCTGCGCGGCCGAGAGCAGTTGGCTGGCCGAGTCCCTCGTGATCGCGGCTGAGAAGCGGCTCCTTGACAGGGTCGTGGCGATGGCCGAAAAGCAGCCAGAGATGTCGACCGACCCCAAGGAGTCGGAAGCAGAAGGATCATTCAAGCCGGCCAAAGAGACCAAGAAGATACCCTTGGACCCGGAGCACCCGGAGAGGTACGCTGTCATGGGCACAGGCCTCGACAACAAATAGGAAGGCGAGCTCGTCGATTTCCTCTGTGAGAATCGCGACATCTTTGCGTGGTCCCGCAAGGACATGCCTGGTGTCCCGACGGAATTCGCCGAGCACAAGCTACACGTCAGGCCAGATGTGAAACCCGTCAGGCAGCCTTTGCGCCGCCTGTCAGAAGAGAAGAGGAGAGTTGTTGGAGAGGAGATAGCCCGGCTTCTTGCGCCCGGCTTCATCATGGAAGTATTTTTCCCAGAGTGGCTAGCTAACCCAGTTCTGGTGTTGAAGAAGAACAAACAGTGGCGGATGTGTATTGACTACACAAGTCTTAACAAAGCCTGCCCAAAGGATCCGTTTGCCCTACCGAGAATCGATCAGGTGATAGACTCCACAGCCGGATGCGAGCTGCTGAGCTTCTTAGATGCATACTCAGGATATCACCAGATCAAGCTGAACCCGGCAGACAGACTGAAGACCGCCTTCATCACGCCATTCGGAGCCTTCTGCTACCTAACGATGACGTTCGGCTTGAGGAATGCCGGCGCCACCTTTCAGCGTTGCATGCAGAAGTGCCTCCTCAAGCAACTCGGCAGGAATGCCCATGTCTACGTGGATGATGTGGTGGTGAAGACGGAGACGCGTGGGACGCTGTTGGAAGACCTCAAGGAGACCTTTGAGAACCTGCGCCGATTCCAAATCAAGCTCAACCCTGAGAAGTGTGTTTTCGAAGTACCAGCCGGCCAACTCCTTGGTTTCCTGGTCTCTGAACGCGGCATAGAGTGCAATCCCGTGAAGATCAGGGCCATCGAGAGGATGGAGGTACCCAGCCGATTGTTAGATGTGCAGAAGTTCACCGGCTGTTTGGCATCCATCAGCCGATTCATCAGTCGGTTGGGCGAGAAAGCTCTGCCCTTGTATCAATTGATGAAGAAGACCACCTTTTTTGAGTGGAACCACAAGGCGGATGAAGCATTTCTCCAACTGAAGAAGATGTTGACTACTCCCCCTATGTTGACGGCCCCGACTCCCAAGGAGCCCATGCTCTTGTACATCGCCGCCACCAGCCGAGTAGTCAGCACAGTCATCATAGTCGAGCGCAAGGAGGAAGGCAAGGCGCTCCCTGTCCAGAGGCTGGTATATTACCTGAGCAAGGTACTGTCGACCTCCAAACAGAACTACCCTCACTACCAGAAGATGTGCTACGGTGTGCATTTTGCCGCCAAGAAGCTGAAGCCTTACTTTCAAGAACATCCAATCACTGTGGTTTGCACCGCTCCACTGGCCGAGATCATTGGAAGCCGAGACGCCTCCGGCCGAGTAGCCAAATGGGCTATAGATCTGGCTCCTTACACCATCTACTACCAGCCCCGCACCGCCATCAAGTCGCAAGCGCTGGCCGACTTCCTCGTCGACTGGGCCGAGACCCAGTACCTGCCGCCAGCGCCTGACTCCACCCATTGGCGGATGCATTTCGACGGTTCCAAGATGCGCACCGGCCTGGGGGCCGGCGTCGTCCTCACCTCCCCTAAGGGCGACAAGCTCAAGTATGTGCTGCAGATCCACTTCGCCGCCTCCAACAACGTCGCCGAATATGAGGCGCTCATTCATGGGCTCCGGCTTGCCAAAGAACTCGGCATTCGCCGGATCCTGTGTTATGGCGACTCCGACTTGGTGGTTCAGCAATCATCCGGCGACTGGGACGCCAAAGACGCAAACATGGCGAGCTACCCGCTTCCTGGTGCAGAAACTCAGCGGATACTTCGAGGGGTGCGAATTCCTTCACGTGCCAAGAAATGACAATGATCAAGCAGGCACCTTGGCACGAGTCGGCTCCACTCGCCAAGCAATACCTTCCGGCGTCGCTCTTCAGCGCCTCCTCAAGCCGTCTATCAAGCCTTCACCAGAGTCAGACTCCATCTTTGTGCCGGCTCCCCCACAAGAAGTCGGATCCGACTCCAGAGCCCCAATAGACGGCCCCAAGAAAATCACAGTCAAGGCCGGCCCGGGGACTTCAGAACCCGGCCCGGGGACTGCGCCAGTCGGCCCAGGGACTCCGTCAATCCAGCAAGCGGCCGCGGACTCCAGCCCGCCGCCTCCCAGCCCGGCCACCCTTGTCCAAATCGCTGTGGTAGCATTTGAAGAAATAGCAGAACCCTCATGGGCACAGCCCATCCTCAAGTTTCTAGTGAACAGAGAGCTGCCGACTGATGAGATCTTGGCTCGGCAAGTGCAACACCGAGCGGCAGCATACACCATAGTCAGCAGAGAGCTAGTCAGGCGCAGCGTCACTGGTGTCTACCAGCGCTGCGTAGAGCCAGAACAAGGCCAAGCAATCTTCAGAGACATTCATCACGGTGAGCGTGGCCACCATGCGGCTTCAAGAGCACTCGTCGCCAAAGCTTTTCGGCACGGTTTCTTTTGGCCGACTGCCCTGGAAGAGGCTAAAGAGCTAGTCCAAAAATGCAAGGGGTGCCAGAAGTTCCGCTCCAAGCCACTTCAGCTGGCTTCCGCGCTGAAGACAATCCCCATCGCCTGGCCCTTCGCAGTTTGGGGCCTCGATATGGTGGGACCATTCAAGACGGCCCGAGGCGGCCTAACTCATCTGCTTGTCGCGGTGGACAAGTTCACCAAGTGGATAGAAGCAAAGCCCATCAAGAAGTTGAACGGGCCAACTGCAGTGACTTTCATCGCCGACATCACAGTGCGGTATGGCATACCACATAGCATCATCACTGACAATGGCACAAACTTTGCCAAAGGCGCCTTGGCCCGTTTCTGCGCGACGCAGGGCATCCGACTGGACTTAGCGTCCGTTGCCCATCCGCAGTCAAACGGCCAGGTGGAACGAGCAAACGGCCTCATCCTGTCCGGCATCAAGCCTCGACTGGTCGAACCACTCGAGCGTTCGGCCGGCTGTTGGGTTGAGGAGCTACCAGCCGTTCTCTGGAGTCTGCGCATGGCTCCAAACAAGTCAACTGGCTTCACGCCTTTCTTCCTCGTCTACGATGCCGAAGCCGTCATTCCAACGGATATAGAGTTCGACTCTCCACGAGTCACCATGTACACCGAAGAGAAAGCTGAAGAAGCACGCCAAGACGACGTTGACCTGCTGGAAGAGGGCCGACTGTTTGCACTCAGCCTGTCCGGCATCTACCAGCAGAGTCTGCACCGATACTACAACCGAAAGGTCAAGCCGAGATCGTTTCAAGAGGGCGACCTTGTGCTCCGGCTGATTCAGAGAACAGCCGGCCAGCACAAGTTGTCGGCACCCTAGGAAGGTCCCTTCATCATCAGCAAGGTGCTGGGCAACGGCTCCTACTACCTAATCGACGCTCAGAAGCCTCGAGCGTGCAAGAGGGATGACTCCGGCAAAGAAACAGAGCGCCCGTGGAACACAAATCTTCTTCAAAGATTTTACAGTTGATGCAGTATGTATCGCACTACCCCCCTTGTATTAAAGTACTAAGACCTTGGTGTTGGAAATATGCCCTAGAGGCAATAATAAAAGTATTATTATTATATTTCCTTGTTCATGATAATTGTCTTTTATTCATGCTATAACTGTATTATCCGGAAATCGTAATACACGTGTGAATACATAGACCACAATATGTCCCTAGTGAGCCTCTAGTTGACTAGCTCGTTGTGATCAACAGATAGTCATGGTTTCCTGGCTATGGACATTGGATGTCGTTGATAACGGGATCACATCATTAGGAGAATGATGTGATGGACAAGACCCAATCCTAAGCATAGCACAAAGATCGTGTAGTTCGTTTGCTAGAGCTTTGCCAATGTCAAGTATCTCTTCCTTTGACCATGAGATCGTGTAACTCCTGGATACCGTAGGAGTGCTTTGAGTGTATCAAACGTCACAACGTAACTGGGTGACTATAAAGGTGCACTACAGGTATCTCCGAAAGTATCTATTGTTTTATGCGGATCGAGACTGGGATTTGTCACTCCGTGTAAACGGAGAGGTATCTCTGGGCCCACTCGATAGGACATCATCATATGCGCAATGTGACCAAGGAGTTGATCACAGGATGATGTGTTACGTAACGAGTAAAGTGACTTGCCGGTAACGAGATTGAACAAGGTATTGGTATACCGACGATCGAATCTCGGGCAAGTAAAATACCGCTAGACAAAGGGAATTGTATACGGGATCGATTGAGTCCTTGACATCGTGGTTCATCCGATGAGATCATCGTGGAACATGTGGGAGCCAACATGGGTATCCAGATCCCGCTGTTGGTTATTGACCGGAGAACGTCTCGGTTATGTCTGCATGTCTCCCGAACCCGTAGGGTCTACACACTTAGGTTCGATGACGCTAGGGTTATAAAGGAAGCTTGTATGTGGTTACCGAATGTTGTTCGGAGTCCCGGATGAGATCCCGGACGTCACGAGGAGTTCCGTAATGGTCCGGAGGTAAAGATTTATATATAGGAAGTCCTGTTTCGGCCATCGGGACAAGTTTCGGGGTCATCGGTATTGTACCGGGACCACCGGAAGGGTCCCGGGGGCCCACCGGGTGGGGCCACCTGCCCCGGGGGGCCACATGGGCTGTAGGGGGTGCGCCTTGGCCTACATGGGCCAAGGGCACCAGCCCCAAGAGGCCCATGTGCCTAGGGAACCCTAGAGGGAAGAGTCCTCGAAGGGGAAGGCACCTCCGAGGTGCCTTGGGGAGGATGGACTCCTCCCCCCTTCTTGGCCGCACCCCTTTCTTGGAGTAAGGGGCAAGGCTGCGCCTCCTCCCTCTCCCCTGCCCCTATATATAGTGGAGGGAAGGGAGGGCATCCACACCTGAGCCCTTGGCGCCTCCCTCCCTCCCGTGACACCTCCTCCTCTCCCGTAGGTGCTTGGCGAAGCCCTGCGGGATTGCCACGCTCCTCCACCACCACCACGCCGTTGTGCTGCTGTTGGATGGAGTCTTCCTCAACCTCTCCCTCTCTCCTTGCTGGATCAAGGCGTGGGAGACGTCATCGGGTTGTACGTGTGTTGAACGCGGAGGTGCCGTCCGTTCGGCACTTGATCATCGGTGATCTGAATCACGACGAGTACGACTCCATCAACCCCGTTCGCTTGAACGCTTCCGCTTAGCGATCTACAAGGGTATGTAGATGCAAACTCTCCCCCTTTCTACTCGTTGCTGGTCTCTCCATAGATAGATCTTGGTGTTACGTAGGAAATTTTTTGAATTTGTGCTACGTTCCCCAACAGTGGCATCATGAGCTAGGTCTATTGCGTAGATTCTTTGCACGAGTAGAACACAAAGTAGTTGTGGGCGTTGATGTTGTTCAATATGCTTACCGTTACTAGTCCAATCTTGTTTCGACGGTATTGTGGGATGAAGCGGCCCGGACCGACCTTACACGTACTCTTACGTGAGACAGGTTCCACCGATTGACATGCACTTGGTGCATAAGGTGGCTAGCGGGTGCCAGTCTCTCCCACTTTAGTTGGAACGGATTCGATGAAAAGGGTCCTTATGAAGGGTAAATAGCAATTGGCATATCACGTTGTGGTTTTGCGTAGGTAAGAAACGTTCTTGCTAGAAACCCATAGCAGCCACGTAAAACATGTAACAACAATTAGAGGACGTCAAACTTGTTTTTGCAGGGTATGTCATGTGATGTGATATGGCCAAAAGGATGTGATGAATGATATATGTGATGTATGAGATTGATCATGTTCTTGTAATAGGATTCACGACTTGCATGTCGATGAGTATGACAACCGGCAGGAGCCATAGGAGTTGTCTTTATTTTTTGTATGACCTGCGTGTCATTAAAGAACGCTATGTAAACTACTTTACTTTATTGCTAAACGCGTTAGCCATAGAAGTAGAAGTAGTCGTTGGCGTGACAACTTCATGAAGACACGATGATGGAGATCATGATGATGGAGATCATGGTGTCAAGCCGGTGACAAGATGATCATGGAGCCCCGAAGATGGAGATCAATGGAGCTATATGATATTGGCCATATCATGTCACAACTATATAATTGCATGTGATGTTTATTATGATTATGCATCTTGTTTACTTAGGACGACGGTAGTAAATAAGATGATCCCTTACAAAATTTCAAGAAGTGTTCTCCCCTAACTGTGCACCGTTGCTACAGTTCGTCGCTTCTAAGCACCACGTGATGATCGGGTGTGATGGATTCTTACGTTCACATACAACGGGTGTAAGACAGTTTTACACAGCGAAAACACTTAGGGTTAACTTGACGAGCCTAGCATGTGCAGACATGGCCTCGGAACACGGAGACCGAAAGGTCGAGCATGAGTCGTATAGCAGATACGATCAACATGAAGATGTTCACCGATGATGACTAGTCCGTCTCACGTGATGATCGGACACGGCCTAGTTGACTCGGATCATGTGATCACTTAGATGACCAGAGGGATGTCTATCTAAGTGGGAGTTCATAAGATGAACTTAATTATCTTGAACATAGTCAAAAGACCTTTTGCAAATTATGTCGTAGCTCGCGCTATAGTTCTACTGTTTAGATATGTTCCTAGAGAAAATATAGTTTGAAAGTTGAAAGTAGCAATTATGCGGACAGTAGAAAGCTTATGTCCTTAATGCACTGCTCAGTGTGCTGAACCCCAAACGTCGTTTGTGGATGTTTCGAACATCGAACATACACGTTTTGATAACTACGTGATAGTTCAGTTAAATGGATTAAGTAGAGGCACCAAAGACATTTTCGAAACGTCGCGGAACATATGAGATGTTTCGAGGGCTGAAATTAGGATTTCAGGCTCGTGCCCATGTCAAGAGGTATAAGACCTCCGACGATTTTCTTGGCCTGCAAACTAAGGGAGAAAAGCTCAATCGTTGAGCTTGTGCTCAGATTGTCTGAGTACAACAATCACTTGAATCGAGTGGGAGTTGATCTTCCAGATGAGATAGTGATGTTTCCCCAAAGTCATTGCCACCAAGCTGCTAAAGCTTCATGATGAACTATAACATATCAGGGATAGATATGATGATCCTTGAAATATTCGCGTTGTTTGACACCGCGAAAGTAGAAATCAAGAAGGAGCATCAATTGTTGATGGTTGGTGAAACCACTAGTTTCAAGAAGGGCAAGGGAACAAAGGGATACTTCATGAAACAGCAAATCAGTTGCTGCACCAGTGAAGAAACCCGAGGTTGAACCCAAACCCGAGACTAAGTGCTTCTGTAATAAGGGGAACAACCACTAGAGCAGAATTACCCTAGATACTTGGTAGATAAGAAGGCTGGCAAGGTCGATAGAAGTATATTGGATATACATTGTGTTAATGTGTACTTTGCTAGTACTCCTAGTAGCACCAGGGTATTAGATACCGGTTCGGTTGCTAAGTGTTAGTAACTCGAAACAAAAGGCTACGGAATAAACGGAGACTAGCTAAAGGTGAGCTGACGATATGTGTTGGAAGTTTTTCCAAGCTTGATATGATCAAGCATCGCACGCTCCCTCTACCAAAGAGATTGGTGTTAAACCTAAATAATTGTTATTTGGTGTTTGCGTTGAGCATAGACATGATTGGATTACGTCTATCGCAATACGGTTATTCATTTAAGGAGAATAATGGTTACTCTGTTTATTTGAATAATACCTTCAATGGTCTTGCACCTAAAGGAATGGTTTATTGAATCTCGATCGTAGTGATACACATTTTCATGCCAAAAGATATAAGATAGTAATGATAGTACCACTTGCTTGTGGCACTGCCATGTAAGTCATATTGGTATAAAACGCATGAAGAAGCTCCATGTTGATGGATCTTTGGACTCACTCGTTTTTGAAAGGTGTGAGACATGCGAACCATGTCTATTGGTGTATATGCATGAAGAAACTCCATGCAAATGGACCGTTTGGACTCAATTGATTTTGAATCACTTGAGATATGCAAATCATACCACATAGGCAAGATGACTGAAAAGCCTCGGTTTCAGTAAGATGGAACAAGATAGCAACTTGTTGGAAGTAACACATTTTGATGTGTGCAGTCCAATAAGTGCTGAGGCATGCAGTGAATATCGTTATGTTCTTACTTCACAGATGATTCGAGTAGATGTTGAGAATATTTACTTGATGAAACACAAGTCTGAATTATTGAATGGTTCAAGTAATTTCAGAGTGAAGTAAAAGATCATTGTGACAAGAGGATAAAATGTCTATGATATGATCATAGAGATGAATATCTGAGTTACGAGTTTTGGCACACAATTAAGACATTGTGGAAATTGTTTCGCAATTAATACCGCCTGGAACACCATAGTGTGATGGTGTGTCCAAACATCATAGTTGCACCCTATTGGATATGGTGCGTACCATGATGTCTCTTATCGAATTACCACTATTGTTCATGGGTTAGGCATTAGAGACAACCACATTCACTTTAAATAGGGCACCACGTAATTCCGTTGAGATGACACCGTATGAATTATGGTTTAGAGAAACCTAAGTTGTCGTTTCTTAAAGGTTTGGGGCTACGACGCTTATGTGAAAAAGTTTCAGGCTGATAAGCTAGAACCCAAAGCGGATAAATGCATCTTCATAGGACACCCAAAACAGTTGGGTATACCTCCTGTCTCAGATCCAAAAGCAATAAAGGATTGTTTCTTGAATCAGGTCCTTTCTCGAGGAAAGGTTTCTCTCGAAAGAGTTGAGTGGGAGGATGGTGGAGACTTGATGAGGTTATTGAACCGTCTCTTCAACTAGTGTGTGGCAGGGCACAGGAAGTTGTTCCTGTGGCACCTACACCAATTGAAGTGGAAGCTTATGATATTGATCATGAAACTTCGGATCAAGTCACTACCAAGCCTCGTGGGATGACAAGGATGCGTACTACTTCAGAGTGGTACGTAATCCTGTCTTGAAGGTCATGTTGCTAGACAACAATGAACCTACGAGCTATGGAGAAGCGATGGTGGGCCCGGATTCCGATAAATGGCTTGAGGCCATAAAATCCGAGAGAGGATCCATGTATGAAAACAAAGTGTAGACTTTGGCAGAACGGCTCGATGGTCGTAAGGCTAATGAGTACAGATGGATTTCAAAAGGAAGACAGACAATGATGGTAAATATTACCATTAAGAAAGCTCGACTTGTCGTTAAGATGTTTTCCGACAAGTTCAAGGAGTTGACTACGATGAGATTTTCTCACTCGTAGCGATGCTAAGAGTCTGTTAGAATTATATTAGCGATTACTGCATTATTTATGAAATCTTGCAGATAGGATGTCAAAACATTGTTTCCTCGACGATTTTAATGAGGAAAGGTTGTATGTGATACAACCGAAAGGTTTTGTCAATCCCGAAAGATGCTAATAAGTATGCAAAGCTCCAGCAATCCTTCTAAGGACTGGAGTGAGCATCTCGGAGTTGGAATGTATGCTTTGATGATGATCAAAAATTTTGGGTTTGTACAAAGTTTATGAGAAACTTGTATTTCCAAAGAAGTGAGTGGGAGCACTATAGAATTTCTGATGAGTATATGTTGTTGACATATTTTTGATCAGAAATGACGTAGAATTTCTGGAAAGCATATAGGGTTATTTTGAAAGTGTTTTTCAATGGAAAGCCTGGATTAAGCTACTTGAACATTGAGCATCAAGATCTATAAGGATAGATCAAAATGTTTAATAATACTTTCAAATGAGCACATACCTTGACATGATCTTGAAGGTGTTCAAGATGGACCAGTCAAAGAAGGAGTTCTTGCCTGGGTTGTAAGGTACGAAGTTAAGACTTAAAGCTCGACCACGGCAGAATAGAGAGAAAGGACGAAGGTCGTCCCCTATGCTTAAGACGTAGGTTCTTCAGTATGCTATGTTGTGTACCGCACCTGAAGTGTGCCTTGCCATGAGTCAGTCAAGGGTACAAGAGTGATCCAAGAATGGCTCACAGGACAACGGTCAAAGTTATCCTTAGTAACTAGTGGACTAAGGAATTTTCTCGATTATGGAGGTGGTAAAAGAGTTCGTCGTAAAGGTTACGACGATGCAAGCTTGACACCTATCCGGATAGCTCTGAGTAGAGAGACCGGATACATAAAATGGAGCAATAATTTAGAATAGCTCCAAGTAGAACAGTTATTTGGAATAGCTCCAAATAGAGCGTGGTAGCTACATCTAGGAGATGACATAGAGATTTGTAAAGCACACACGGATCTGAAAGGTTCAGACCCGTTGACTAAAACCTCTCTCACAAGCAACATGATCAAACATAAAACTCATTGAGTATTAATCACATAGTGATGTGAACTAGACTACTGATTCTAGTAAACTCTTGGGTGTTAGTCACATGGCGATGTGACCTGTGAGTGTTAATCACATGGCGATGTGAACTAGATTATTGACTCTAGTGCAAGTGGGAGACTGTTGGAAATATGCCCTAGAGGCAATAATAAAAGTATTATTATTATATTTCCTTGTTCATGATAATTGTCTTTTATTCATGCTATAACTGTATTATCCGGAAATCGTAATACACGTGTGAATACATAGACCACAATATGTCCCTAGTGAGCCTCTAGTTGACTAGCTCGTTGTGATCAACAGATAGTCATAGTTTCCTGGCTATGGACATTGGATGTCGTTGATAACGGGATCACATCATTAGGAGAATGATGTGATGGACAAGACCCAATCCTAAGCATAGCACAAAGATCGTGTAGTTCGTTTGCTAGAGCTTTGCCAATGTCAAGTATCTCTTCCTTTGACCATGAGATCGTGTAACTCCTGGATACCGTAGGAGTGCTTTGGGTGTATCAAACGTCACAACGTAACTGGGTGACTATAAAGGTGCACTACAGGTATCTCCGAAAGTATCTATTGTTTTATGCGGATCGAGACTGGGATTTGTCACTCCGTGTAAGCGGAGAGGTATCTCTGGGCCCACTCGGTAGGACATCATCATATGCGCAATGTGACCAAGGAGTTGATCACGGGATGATGTGTTACGGAACGAGTAAAGTGACTTGCCGGTAACGAGATTGAACAAGGTATTGGATACCGACGATCGAATCTCGGGCAAGTAAAATACCGCTAGACAAAAGGAATTGTATACGGGATCGATTGAGTCCTTGACATCGTGGTTCATCCGATGAGATCATCGTGGAACATGTGGGAGCCAACATGGGTATCCAGATCCCGCTGTTGGTTATTGACCGGAGAACGTCTCGGTCATGTCTGCATGTCTCCCGAACCCGTAGGGTCTACACACTTAAGGTTCGATGACGCTAGGGTTATAAAGGAAGCTTGTATGTGGTTACCGAATGTTGTTCGGAGTCCCGGATGAGATCCCGGACGTCACGAGGAGTTCCGGAATGGTCCGGAGGTAAAGATTTATATATAGGAAGTCCTGTTTCGGCCATCGGGACAAGTTTCGGGGTCATCGGTATTGTACCGGGACCACCGGAAGGGTCCCGGGGGCCCACCGGGTGGGGCCACCTGCCCCGGGGGGGCACATGGGCTGTAGGGGGTGCGCCTTGGCCTACATGGGCCAAGGGCACCAGCCCCAAGAGGCCCATGCGCCTAGGGAACCCTAGAGGGAAGAGTCCTCGAAGGGGAAGGCACCTCCGAGGTGCCTTGGGGAGGATGGACTCCTCCCCCCTTCTTGGCCGCACCCCTTTCTTGGAGTAAGGGGCAAGGCTGCGCCTCCCCCTCTCCCCTGCCCCTATATATAGTGGAGGGAAGGGAGGGCATCCACACCTGAGCCCTTGGCGCCTCCCTCCCTCCCGTGACACCTCCTCCTCTCCCGTAGGTGCTTGGCGAAGCCCTGCGGGATTGCCACGCTCCTCCACCACCACCACGCCGTTGTGCTGCTGTTGGATGGAGTCTTCCTCAACCTCTCCCTCTCTCCTTGCTGGATCAAGGCGTGGGAGACGTCACCGGGCTGTACGTGTGTTGAACGCGGAGGTGCCGTCCGTTCGGCACTTGATCATCGGTGATCTGAATCACGACGAGTACGACTCCATCAACCCCGTTCGCTTGAACGCTTCCGCTTAGCGATCTACAAGGGTATGTAGATGCAAACTCTCCCCCTTTCTACTCGTTGCTGGTCTCTCCATAGATAGATCTTGGTGTTACGTAGGAAAATTTTTGAATTTCTGCTACGTTCCCCAACACTTGGGCCCCCCGAGACGAGCTCGGGGACTGCCTTTTTTGTTATCTGTATGATAAGAGTCACGCTTCCGAATATGCTACTCTTTTTTATCATACCGTTTGGCATCGGGTCCGACTAGTTGGCCCGGGGACTTGCCGTCTTGCGCTATGAAATGCTTCCTGCAGTCGGACAAGTAGTGTGTTGCGCTCAAGCCGTCTTCCGTCGAAAGCCGCAGCTCGCAGAGCGACTGTTGGTAGGCGGAGAACAAGCAAGAACGAGCGCACACATGAAAAAATGGCTAAGGACCTAAAGCGTATGCATAGCTCAAGCCGGCTACCAGCCTCTCTCTGCAGAGCCGACTCATGAGTAGTCGACTCGCCGTCTTAGCTTCTATCAAAGACGGCCGACTCTTGGATAGTCGACCTGTCGCTTTCTAGCCGACTTGCTAAAGAAACTCTAAACGGCCAAGTACTTGCCTTCCCGAAGTAGCCAAGCACTTGACCCAGTGATAGTCCGCAGAGCGGATGTCCAGCTGGCAAGGCAGCAACTAAAGGAAGGCGGCAAAGGAAAAATCCCAAGGAGCAATAAGCAAGGAAAGGCGGAAATCGGATAAATATTTACATAGGCCCTTGGCTGAATTTTCGAATAGAAGTTCAGGATACACCCCGCGGGTGGAATTGTTCGAACCTAACAAGTTTTCAAAAGATTACTAAAGACAGATAAACAGAGGAGAAAAAAGCAGCCTAGGAGGCGGCCTCTGGGGCCGGAGGATCGGAGGATACGGCGGTGTCAGGCACCGGGGCAGTCGGCTAGGTGGTCTCGGTTTTGTCGCCTCCGGCGACAGTCGCCTTGTCTCCACGCGGCTCGTTGCTGGAGGCGCGATCGAGCTGAGGCTGGCCGCCTGCTTCGTCTTCTGGCGCCTCCGCCTCGCCTCCGTCCTCCTCCTCGTCCTCCTCCTTGGCGCTGGAGTCGATCACCTCCGCTGAGTCTTTGCCATACTCCGGGTTCATCCCGAACCAGTCCGGCGGCACTTCCTCGCCGCCTTCAGCCCGCTCGGGCACAAAGACATTGGTGTCCGTGTACTCGGCGATGGCTGCCGCGCGCTCAACAAGGGCGCCCTCCACGGCCTCCAGCTTGGCCTGGGCTTCTGACCGGAATGCGGCCAGACGGTTCAGGTCCAGCCCTGGATACCACGCCTTGACGAACTCCAAGGCCCGGCGTGCTCCGGCCCGGGCCGAGGAGCCCTTCCAAGCCTCAAGACGGCCGGCGGCGACTTCCAGCCAGTCGGCAGTCCGACTGGCCGTGCGCAGAGCCGACATGTCCGGCCACAGGGCGGCAACCGCCTGGGCGCCGGCACGCTGAAGCCGGCACAGCAGCCGGTGAGCTGGACAAAGACGGGCTTCAATGCTCAGGGGCTGCTCGTCGATGGTTCGGGGGGCATTAGCGGCAATCTCCTCGCCCTTCGCCCTTCGCGCCTCTCGAGCAGCCTCGATGGCCAGTGGGACCGCCTGTGAATGACCAGGAAAGAATCTGCCAAGACGAAAAAGAAGAAAGTCGAAAAATCAGAAGTCGACCTGACACATAGTCGGAAGCCCGAAGAAACGAAAGAAACTTACCATCGATGATGTCCTCGATCTCGTGGTAGCCGGAAGTCAGCATATCCTCCCTATCGGTCTAGGCGGAGCGCTCGCTCTCGAACTCGTCCATGAGAGCGGCCTCCCGCGTCTTGGCCTCGTCCTGCGCCTTCTGGAGCAACTCCCTCTGCTGGGCCAGCTGCGCCGCCAGCAGGTCTCGCTCTTTGGCGAGCCTGCTGCACTCCTCCTCCTTGGCACGCCGAGCGATGTTGGCCTCGCCCAGCTGCTCCTGAAGAGCGGCGTTGGCACCTGAAGAACGAAGAAGAGACAAGCAAGTCGTCAGTAAAGAAGATCGTCGGGGAGATCCGGCCCGACTGCTCAGCAGTCGGCCCGAATCTCGGGACTATAGCCCGCGGGTGCGCCAGCGCGCCCCCGCGAAGAAGGAAGAAAAGAGCTTACCCCGGCTTTCCGCCAAGTCGGCAGTCCGCTTGTTCAACTCCTCAACATTGCGGTTGAAGGCGGTGGCGCGGAGGTTATGATACTCCTACAAAAAGCCAATAAAGACAAAGTCAGTATTCGGAACTCGCCAGAGGGAGTTCCGAACCGCCTGCTCAGCAGCCGGCCCGGAGCTCAGGGACTACACCCAGTGGGTGCGCTGGCGCGCCCCCACAGAGAAAAACAAGAATCAGAAAGAAGAAGAAAACATACTCGGACAGATGTCCGCGTGGCCAGATGCGCCCTGGTGCAGACTTGAAGGGCGTCGCTTTCAGCGCGCAGCTTCGCCTGGACGTCCAGGAGCGCTTGGTTCAGCGGTCCGGTGCCGCCTCCGCGCAACCACCCGGTGGGCGCGGCACTAGAGGCCTCGATGTCCAGAGTCGCCGAGCTGGCGGTGCCGGTTTCCCGAGGTCGCGGCGCCGAGGTCGCCCTCTCAAGATGGCGGTGCACCGGCGTGGCGACTTGAAGAAGCAGCCGCGCCTCGGCCTCATCCACGGTCGGCGGCTCCGACTGACCCACCGGCTGTTTGCCGTGCGGTCTTCCAGATGGTGGCGGAGGCGGCGGAGGCGGCACGAAGGTGTCCGAGCCAGAAGCCTCGCCGCCCTCCTCCACGAGGGGGTTCTCGGTGCCGACCTCTCCGGTCTGCCTCGTGAACTCCGGAGGCGGCGGCGCCGACGACAATGGGGGGACGAGCATCGCCGATCGGCGACGCGCGGCCTCCTCAGCACACCGCTTCGCTGCAAGGGCGGCTTCGGCATCCTCCAGCTTCTTCTGGGCGTTGGCGGCTGCCTTCTCGGCCTGCGCCTTCCCTAGGCGGTCGGCCTCCTCCTCATCGCGCTTCTCCCGGGCATTCCGCTCCGTCGCCTCCCGGAGGTCAGCGGCGGGATAGGCCCGCCGAGTGTTGGCGGATGTCTCTGCCGACCCCATGACAGAGGGGACGGCGACTCTCTCAAGGGAGAGGGGGGCCCTGAAGAAGAATGGAGGAGAATAAAGGAAAATTCGGGCGAGATTCAATGAAAGAAAATAAAAAGCGTGAAGACTTACGCTGAGACTAGCGGTGGCCTTCTCACTTCCCTTCGGAAGTGGTTGGCCTTCACGGCCGCCTCCTCCTGTTTCGTCGCGGCGGCCGCCCCCTTAAACTTCTTCAGTTTGCCGCCGGGCGCAGTCGGCCCGGCGTGACGCCTCTTCGCGCCACCTTGGCCAGCCAGGCCGGCCCTCGGCTGGTGGGGCGGGGCGACTTCCCCGTCGGCGTCGTCATCAGGCCAGTCGGCGAAGGTGGCTGAGGGCCTGAAGCCGCCTTCGGTTCCGTCGCCGCCGCCCTCGGCGTCGGCTTCCATCGCCGCCGCCCCCAAGTCGGGGCCGTCGACGTCGATGTCCGAGCGATCAGGGACATACTCGCGGGGCTGTCTCGTGGCGCCGGCCGCAGGCTCCATAAGGGGGTTCTAGCCAGAGGAAACCAACAAGAGTTAGAAGCCGGAGTCGGCCGCAGAGAAGACAAAACTACAGGAAGATGCGACTTACCACTGGCGGGGGGTTGTCGCGCGAATACGGCTCTTTGCCGAATTGCCAGTCCTCTATGAATTCGCAGTGCACGATGTGGTTTGCCAAGTTCGCCACCTCCTTGCGGGGCATCTCCTTGGTGCTCATCCGGCTTGGGTCTTGGAGGCCGCTCATCTGACAGATCAGGTGAGGCCGGCCTTGGAGCGGGAGGACTCGGCGCGCCACGAAGGCGGCTAGAAGGTCGGATCCGACGAGGCCCTCCGACTGCAGCAGGACTCGGAGTCGCGCTACGGCGGCGGCTCCGGAGGGAGTCAGCGACTTGGCTCCGTGAGACCAGCTGGGGAGCCTCCCAGTGAGGGGGGCAGCATTGAAGGGCGGCAGGTTGACCCAGTCGCCGTCGGTCGAGAGGTTCTTCACGTAGAAGTATGAGCGCTGCCACATCTTCACCGACTTTATCAGCGAGATGGGAGGAAAGGGGTTGTCGGCTGTCGAGCGCCGCACCGCAACGTAGGTGCCGCACTGAGCCGGAATGTCGGCGACTTGCGTGCCGAGCTTAGAAGAGAAGAATTCTCCCCACAACTCGAGGGTGGGGAGAACACCGAGGAAACCTTCGCACAGAGTGGCGAAGGCGGAGAGCAACACCACCGTGTTCGGAGTGAGGTGGTGTGGTTGAAGGTTGTGAAACTCCAAGAACGAGCGGAAGAAACTGCTCGCCGGCAGCCCCAGGCCGCGCATGAGGTGCGAGCGGAAGATGACCCGCTCGCCCTCCTCCGGCGCCAGCAGGGTCTCCCCCGCCGGTGTAGGGCGGGTGCGCATGAGGTCCGCGCTGGGGAGACGGCGAGTCTGGCGGAGGAACTCGATGTGTTCCTCCTCCACCTCCGAGCCGTCCCATACGCCGGAGTGCACGGCGGGGGCCGCGGCGGAGGAAGAGCTCATCGCCGTGGTGAGGAGTGTTCTCGCTCGACGGCGGGGGCAGGAGGAAGAGAAGGCAAATGAGGCGGGAGAATGAGGGAGAGGGGTGCACGTGCGGTGCCGCCCCTCTCCTCCTCGCCTATTTATAGCCCTGCGGGCTGAGGAACCGAGGGGGCGGGCGTGGGATTAACTGTGCACGATGCCCCACGCCGCCCTAGCTTTACCCCACAAAGTTACTGCGCGCAGTAACGACGTGGGGAAACCAACCGTCCACGAGCGCAATGGACCCGTCCGTATGTCGAGGCATGGTAGTGGCGGGCCCCGCCTGACGGCCCGTCCCGTCACGCGCGTGGGTTGGCAAACTGTCCTCTCCACGTGGCGCCACACGATAGGACTCCCTCGATGGCAGCAGGGAAGCGTATCAGATACGTCGCCTGGTTTCCCGCCGCGACTTTCAAGCAGCGGCCCCTCGCTAGAAAAGATCTGACTTTTAGCAAGTCGGCCAAAGAGACGACGGCGGCCGAGTTCCAGAGTCTGCGCTGGGAAGGTTGAAACTGTTGAAGCCCCACAAGGCGGCGTTCGCGGGGCTTCACCAGCTTCGGGGACTACTGTCAGAGTTAGGCTAACCCGGGCCCCAGGATCTTTCAAGACATCGGGGCGGGCCGCGTCCCTCAAGGCGAGTCCCAGACGGCGACTCCAAGACAAGACAAGTCCCAGACGGCGACTCCAAGACAAGCCGACTCCAAGCTGGCGACCTTCAGAGAGGCCGACTATGGGAGTCGGCCATTGACTCTGCCCGAAGCCCGATGCGGGGTACGGTCGCGACATGGCTGTTCCCCCCTGCCTACGAGGGACCGGCATGGCTACAGTGAGCCGTATCGCCGGAAGATCTCCGGCGAGGCGCGGCACTGTTGCCATGTCTTCCCTGACCTCAGCCACAGTCGTGACACACTGTACCCACGACGCCGGCCTGTACGGCCCGAAGACCGCGGGGCCGCCTGTCAGTGGGTGGACCGAAGGCGTCCTGAGCACCCCGAAGACGGCCCTGTGGGAGTCGGCCTCCCTGGAGTCGGCCGCCTCCCCTCCGTGGCCCCACGAGCCATTAACCAGATAGGATGGGGAATGGCGACAGAGATCGCCCGATAGACGGCGGCACTGTTGCCACGACCCAATGACCAAGCCTGCGTCATCAGGAGCGCCGCACAGTGTCAGGCCTGTCCGCGGGACCCACCAGTCGGCGGGCCCCAGAAGCCGGCGGGAAGCACGGCGGTGTGAGAGACAGACGGCTGGGGCCCGCGCCCAGCCGGATTACCATTGTACCCCCGGGGGGTAGGCCTATATAAACCCCCCGGGGCACCCATGCAAAGGGTTTGGACCTTGATAGAGGTAGACCAGATAGCTCAGGGAGGAGAGAACTTGCCTTGCTCTCTCCTGCCTCCCGAAACAGCACGAGGAGCACGATTGTAGTCACTTTGCTTTAGTAATCATGCGGAGACCCCGCAGAGCAGCAGTAGGGGTGTTATCTCCCCGGAGAGCCCCGAAGCTGGGTAAGATTCGCCGGCGTGCATGCCTATGCCTCATCCCGTTTCCAGGCACCGACGACATTCTACTCGCCCCCACCATGATAAGCCATCCTTTGGCATATGTCGCACCCAACCCCCGACAATGCTAGAATTGTATTAACCGGAAACATGATACATGTGTGAATACATAGACAAAACATATAGTCACTAGTATGCCTCTACTTGACTAGCTCATTGATCAAAGATGGTTATGTTTCCTGACCATAGACATGTGTTGTCATTTGATTAGTGGGATCACATCATTAGAAGAATGATGTGATTGACATGACCCATTCCGTTAGCCTAGCACTTGATCGTTTAGTATACTGCTATTGCTTTCTTCATGACTTATACATGTTCCTGTAACTATGAGAATTATGCAACTCCCATTTACCGGAGGAACACTTTGGGTACTACCAAACGTCACAACGTAACTGGGTGATTATAAAGGAGTACTACAGGTGTCTCCGAAGGTACATGTTGAGTTGGCGTATTTCGAGATTAGGTTTTCTCACTCCGATCGTCGGAGAGGTATCTCTGGGCCCTCTCGGTAATGCACATCATTATAAGCCTTGCAAGCAATGTGACCAAATGAGTTGGTTGCAGGATGATGCATTACAGAACGAGTAAAGAGACTTCCCGGTAACGAGATTGAACTAGGTATTGGATACCGACGATCAAATCTCGGGCAAGTAACATACCGATGACAAAGGGAACAACGTATGTTGTTATGCGGTTTGACCGATAAAGATCTTCGTAGAATATGTAGGAACCAATATGGGCATCTAGGTCCCGCTATTGGTTATTGACCGAGAATGGTTCTAGGTCATGTCTACATAGTTCTCGAACCAGTAGGGTCCGCACGCTTAACGTTACGATGACTGTTTTATTATGAGTTTATAAGTTTTGATGTTCCGAATTTGTTCAGAGTCCCGTATGTGATCACGGACATGACGAGGAGTCTTGAAATGGTCGAGACATAAAGATTGCTATATTGGACGACTATATTCGGACACGAAATTGTTCCAGGTGATTTTGGAGAAAACCGGAGTGCCGGGGGGTTACCGGAACCCCCCGGGAGAGTATTGGGCCTTATGGGCCTTAGGGGAAAGGAGAGAGGGGCGGCCAACATGGGCCGCGCGCCCCCTCCCCCCTTTGGTCCGAATTGGACTAGGAGGGGGGGCGCCCCCCCCCCCCTTTCCTTCCCCCTCTCCCCCTTCCTTCCCCCTCCTAGTAGGAGTAGGAAAGGAGGAGTCCTACTCCTACTAGGAGGAGGATTCCTCCTCCTTGGCATGCTCAAGGGGCCGGCCGGCCTCCCCCCTTGCTCCTTTATATACGGGGGCAGGGGGGCACCCCGTAAACACACAAGTTGATCTACGGATCGTTCCTTAGCCGTGTGCGGTGCCCCCCTCCACCATATTCCACCTCGGTCATATCGTCGCGGAGTTTAGGCGAAGCCCTGCGCCGGTAGAACATCATCATCATCGTCGTGCTGACGGAACTCATCTCCGGAGCCTTTGCTGGATCGGAGGACCGGAGATCATCATCGAGCTGAACGTGTGCTGAACTCGGAGGCTCCGTACGTTCGGTGCTTGGATCGGTCGGATCATGAAGACGTACGACTACATCAACCGCGTTGTGCTAACGCTTCAACTTATGGTCTACGAGGGTACGTGGACGAACACTCTCCCCTCTCGTTGCTATGCCATCACCATAATCTTGCGTGTGCGTAGGAATTTTTTTGAAATTACTACGTTCCCCAACAGTGGCATCCGAGCCTAGGTTTTATGCGTTGATGTTATATGCACGAGTAGAACACAAGTGAGTTGTGGGCGATACAAGTCATACTGCTTACTAGCATGTCATACTTTGATTCGGCGGTATTGTGAGATGAAGCGGCCCGGACCGACATTACGTGTACGCTTACGCGAGACTGGTTTCACCGTTACGAGCACTCGTGCTTAAAGGTGGCTGGCGGGTGTCTGTCTCTCTCGAGTGTGGCTACGCCCGGTCCTTGCGAAGGTTAAAACAGCACCAACTTGACGAACTATCGTTGTGGTTTTTGATGCGTAGGTAAGAACGGTTCTTGCTAAGCCCGTAGCAGCCACGTAAAATTTGCAACAACAAAGTAGAGGACGTCTAACTTGTTTTTGCAGGGCATGTTGTGATGTGATATGGTCAAGACGTGATGCTATATTTTATTGTATGAGATGATCATGTTTTGTAACCGAAGTTATCGGCAACTGGCAGGAGCCATATGGTTGTTGCTTTATTGTATGAAATGCAAACACCCTGTAATTGCTTTACTTTATCACTTAGCGGTAGCGATAGTCGTAGAAGCAATAGACGGCGTAACGACAACGATGCTACGATGGAGATCAAGGTGTCGCGCCGGTGACGATGGTGATCACGACGGTGCTTCGAAGATGGAGATCACAAGCACAAGATGATGATGGCCATATCATATCACTTATATTGATTGCATGTGATGTTTATCCTTTATGCATCTTATCTTGCTTTGATTGATGGTAGCATTTTAAGATGATCTCTCACTTAATAATCAAGAAGTGTTCTCCCTGAGTATGCACCGTTGCGAAAGTTCTTCGTGCTGAGACACCACATGATGATCGGGTGTGATAGGCTCTATGTTCAAATACAACGGGTGCAAAACAGTTGCACGCGCGGAATACTCAGGTCATACTTGACGAGCCTAGCATATACAGATATGGCCTCGGAACACGGAGACCGAAAGGTCGAGCGTGAATCATATAGTAGATATGATCAACATAGTGATGTTCACCATTGAAACTACTCCATCTCACGTGATGATCGGACATGGTTTAGTTGATTTGGATCACGTGATCACTTAGATGACTAGAGAGATGTCTGTCTAAGTGGGAGTTCTTAAGTAATATGATTAATTGAACTTAAATTTATCATGAACTTAGTACCTGATAGTATTTTGCTTGTCTATGTTTGTTTGTAGATAGATGGCTCGTGCTGTTGTTCCATTGAATTTTAATGCGTTCCTTGAGAAAGCAAAGTTGAAAGATGATGGTAGCAATTACACGGACTGGGTCTGTAACCTGAGGATTATCCTCATTGCTGCACAGAAAAGTTACGTCCTGGAAGCACCGCTGGGTGCCAGGCCTGCTGCTGATGCAACTGACGACGTTAAGAACGTCTGGCAGAGCAAAGCTGATGACTACTCGATAGTTCAGTGTGCCATGCTTTACGGCTTAGAACCAGGTCTTCAACGACGTTTTGAACGTCGTGGAGCATATGAGATGTTCCAGGAGTTGAAGTTAATATTTCAAGCAAATGCCCGGATTGAGAGATATGAAGTCTCCAATAAGTTCTATAGCTACAAGATGGAGGAGAATAGTTCTGTCAGTGAACACATACTCAAAATGTCTGGGTATAATAATCACTTGATTCAACTGGGAGTTAATCTTCCTAATGATAGTGTCATTGACAGAATTCTCCAATCACTGCCACCAAGCTACAAGAGCTTCGTGATGAACTATAATATGCAAGGGATGAAGAAGACTATTCCCGAGCTCTTTGCAATGCTAAAAGCCGCGGAGGTAGAAATCAAGAAGGAGCATCAAGCGTTGATGGTTAACAAAACCACCAGTTTCAAGAAGAAGGGCAAAGGGAAGAAGAAGGGGAACTTCAAAAAGAACGGCAAGCAAGTTGCTGCTCAAGAGAAGAAACCCAAGTCTGGACCTAAACCTGAAACTGAGTGCTTCTACTACAAGCAGACTGGACACTGGAAGCGGAACTGCCCCAAGTATTTGGTGGATAAGAAGGATGGCAAAGTGAACAAAGGTATATGTGATATACATGTTATTGATGTGTACCTTACTAATGCTCGCAGTAGCACCTGGGTATTTGATACTGGTTCTGTTGCTAATATTTGCAACTCGAAACATGGACTATGGATTAAGCGAAGATTGGCTAAGGACGAGGTGATGATGGGTGTGGGAAATGGTTCCAAAGTCGATGTGATCGCGGTCGGCACGCTACCTCTACATCTACCATCGGGATTAGTTTTAGAACTAAATAATTGTTATTTGGTGCCAGCATTGAGCATGACATTATATCCGGATCTTGTTTAATGCGAGACGGTTATTCATTTAAATCAGAGAATAATGGTTGTTCTATTTATATGAGTAATATCTTTTATGGTCATGCACCCTTGAAGAGTGGTCTATTTTTATTGAATCTCGATAGTAGTGATACACATATTCATAGTGTTGAAACCAAAAGATGCAGAGTTGATAACGATAGTGCAACTTATTTGTGGCACTGCCGTTTGGGTCATATCAGTGTAAAGCGCATGAAGAAACTCCATACTGATGGGCTTTTGGAATCACTTGATTATGAATCACTTGGTACTTGCGAACCGTGCCTTATGGGAAAGATGACTAAAACGCCGTTCTCCGAAACTATGGAGCGAGCAACTGATTTGTTGGAAATCATACATACTGATGTTTGTGGTCCAATGAATGTTGAGGCTCGCGGCGGGTATCGTTATTTTCTCACCTTCATAGATGATTTGAGCAGATATGGGTATATCTACTTAATGAAACACAAGTCTGAAACATTTGAAAAGTTCAAAGAATTTCAGAGTGAAGTGGAAAATCATCGTAACAAGAAAATAAAGTTTCTACGATCCGATCGTGGAGGAGAATATTTGAGTTACGAGTTTGGTCTACACTTGAAACAATGCGGAATAGTTTTGCAACTCACGCCACCCGGAATACCACAACGAAATGGTGTGTCCGAACGTCGTAATCGTACTTTACTAGATATGGTGTGATCTATGATGTCTCTTACTGATTTACCGCTATCATTTTGGGCTTATGCTTTATAGACGGCCGCATTCACGTTAAATAGGGCACCATCAAAATCCGTTGAGACGACGCCTTATGAACTGTGGTTTGGCAAGAAACCAAAGTTGTCGTTTCTTAAAGTTTGGGGCTGCGATGCTTATGTGAAGAAACTTCAACCAGATAAGCTCGAACCCAAATAACAGAAATGTGTCTTCATAGGATACCCAAAAGAGACTATTGGGTACACCTTCTATCACAGATCTGAGGGAAAGATTTTCGTTGCTAAAATCGGATCCATTCTAGAGAAGGAGTTTCTCTCGAAAGAAGTGAGTGGGAGGAAAGTAGAACTTGATGAGATAACTGTATCTACTCCCTTATTGGAAAGTAGTTCATCACAAGAACCGGTTCTTGTGACAACTACACCAATCAGTGAGGAAGCTAATGATATTGATCATGAAACTTCGGATCAAGTTTCTACTGAACCTCGTAGGTCTACCAGAGTAAGATCCGCACCAGAGTGGTACGGTAATCCAATTCTGGAAGTCATGTTACTTGACCATGACGAACCTACGAACTATGAGGAAGCGATGATGAGCCCAGATTCCGCAAAATGGCTAGAAGCCATGAAATCTGAGATGGGATCCATGTATGAAAACAAAGTATGGACTTTGGTTGACTTGCCCGATGATCGGCAAGCCATTGAGAATAAATGGATCTTTAAGAAGAAGACTGACACTGATGGTAATGTAACTGTCTATAAAGCTCGACTTGTTGCGAAAGGTTTTCGACAAGTTCAAGGGGTTGACTATGATGAGACTTTCTCACCCGTAGCGATGCTTAAGTCTGTCCGAATCATGTTAGCTATTGCTGCATTTCATGATTATGAAATTTGGCAAATGTATGTCAAGACTGCATTTTTGAATGTATTTCTAGAAGAAGAGTTGTATATGATGCAGCTGGAAGGTTTTGTTGATCCAAAAGGTGCTAACAAAGTGTGCAAGCTCCAGCATTCCATTTATGGACTGGTGCAAGCATCTCGGAGTTGGAATAAACGTTTTGATAGTGTGATCAAAGCATATGGTTTTATACAGACTTTTGGAGAAGCCTGTATGTACAAGAAAGTGAGTGGGAGCTCTGTAGCATTTCTGATATTATATGTAGATGACATATTATTAATTGGAAATGATATAGAATTTCTGGATAGCATAAAAGGATACTTGAATAAAAGTTTTTCAATGAAAGACCTCGGCGAAGCTGCTTACATATTGGGCATCAAGATCTATAGAGATAGATCAAGACGCTTAATAGGACTTTCACAAAGCACATACCTTGACAAAATTTTGAAAAAGTTCAAAATGGATCAGGCAAAGAAAGGTTTCTTGCCTGTGCTACAAGGTGTGAAGTTGAGTCAAACTCAATGCCTGACCACAGCATAAGATAGAGAGAAAATGAAAGATGTTCCCTATGCTTCAGCCATAGGCTCTATCATGTATGCAATGTTGTGTACCAGACCTGACGTATGCTTAGCAATAAGCTTGGCGGGAAGGTACCAAAGTAATCCAGGAGTGGATCACTGGACAGCGGTCAAGAACATCCTGAAATACCTGAAAAGGACTAAGGATATGTTTCTCGTATATGGAGGTGAAAAAGATCTAGTCCTAAATGGTTACGTCGATGCAAGCTTTGACACTGATCCGGACGATTCTAAATCGCAAACCGGATACGTGTTTTTATTAAACGGTGGAGCTGTAAGTTGGTGCAGTTCTAAACAAAGCGTCGTTGCGGGATCTACATGTGAAGCGGAGTACATAGCTGCTTCTGAAGCAGCAAATGAAGGAGTCTGGATGAAGGAGTTCATTTCCGATCTAGGTGTCATACCTAGTGCATCGGGACCAATGAAGATCTTCTGTGACAATACTGGTGCAATTGCCTTGGCAAAGGAATCCAGATTTCACAAGCGGACCAAGCACATCAAGAGACGCTTCAATTCCATTCGGGACCAAGTCCAAGTGGGAGACATAGAGATTTGCAAGATACATACGGATCTGAACGTTGCAGACCCGTTGACTAAGCCTCTCTCACGAGCAAAACATGATCAGCACCAAGACTCCATGGGTGTTAGAATCATTACTATGTAATCTAGATTATTGACTCTAGTGCAAGTGGGAGACTGAAGGAAATATACCCTAGAGGCAATAATAAAGTTATTATTTATTTCCTCATATCATGATAAATGTTTATTATTCATGCTAGAATTGTATTAACCGGAAACATGATACATGTGTGAATACATAGACAAAACATATAGTCACTAGTATGCCTCTACTTGACTAGCTCATTGATCAAAGATGGTTATGTTTCCTGACCATAGACATGTGTTGTCATTTGATTAGTGGGATCACATCATTAGAGGAATGATGTGATTGACATGACCCATTTTGTTAGCCTAGCACTTGATCGTTTAGTATACTGCTATTGCTTTCTTCATGACTTATACATGTTCCTGTAACTATGAGAATTATGCAACTCCCGTTTACCGGAGGAACACTTTGGGTACTACCAAACGTCACAACGTAACTGGGTGATTATAAAAGAGTACTACAGGTGTCTCCGAAGGTACATGTTGAGTTGGCGTATTTCGAGATTAGGTTTTATCACTCCGATCGTCGGAGAGGTATCTCTGGGCCCTCTCGGTAATGCACATCATTATAAGCCTTGCAAGCAATGTGACCAAATGAGTTGGTTGCGGGATGATGCATTACAGAACGAGTAAAGAGACTTGCCGGTAACGAGATTGAACTAGGTATTGGATACCGATGATCAAATCTCGGGCAAGTAACATACCGATGACAAAGGGAACAACGTATGTTGTTATGCGGTTTGACCGATAAAGATCTTCATAGAATATGTAGGAACCAATATGGGCATCCAGGTCCCGCTATTGGTTATTGACCGAGAATGGTTCTAGGTCATGTCTACATAGTTCTCGAACCCGTAGGGTCCGCACGCTTAACGTTACGATGACTATTTTATTATGAGTTTATAAGTTTTGATGTACCGAAGTTTGTTCGGAGTCCCGGATGTGATCACGGACATGACGAGGAGTCTCGAAATGGTCGAGACATAAAGATTGATATATTGGACGACTATATTCAGACACCAGAATTGTTCCGGGTGATTTCGGAGAAAACCGGAGTGCCGGGGGGGGTTACCGGAACCCCCCGGGAGAGTATTGGGCCTTATGGGCCTTAGGGGAAAGGAGAGAGGGGCGGCCAGCATGGGCCGCGCGCCCCCTCCCCCCTCTGGTCCGAATTGGACTAGGAAGGGGGCAGCGCTCCCCCTTTCCTTCCCCCTCTCCTCCTTCCTTCCCCCTCCTAGTAGGAGTAGGAAAGGAGGAGTCCTACTCCTACTAGGAGGAGGATTCCTCCTCCTTGGCGCGCCCCAAGGGGCCGGCCGGCCTCCCCCCTTGCTCCTTTATATACGGGGGCAGGGGGCACCCCATAGACACACAAGTTGATCTACGGATCGTTCCTTAGCCGTGTGCGGTGCCCCCCTCCACCATATTCCACCTCGGTCATATCGTCGCGGAGTTTAGGCGAAGCCCTGTGCCGGTAGAACATCATCATCGTCACCACGCCGTCGTGCTGACAGAACTCATCTCTGGAGCCTTTGCTGGATCGGAGGACCGGAGATCGTCATCGAGCTGAACGTGTGCTGAACTCGGAGGCTCCGTACGTTCGGTGCTTGGATCGGTCGGATCGTGAAGACGTACGACTACATCAACCGCGTTGTGCTAACGCTTCCGCTTACGGTCTACGAGGGTACGTGGACGAACACTCTCCCCTCTCGTTGCTATGCCATCACCATGATCTTGCGTGTGCGTAGGAATTTTTTTGAAATTACTACGTTCCCCAACAGCATGGACCGGGCGTAGGGGTCATTAGTTCTTTATCAGACAAGTGCCCAACTAGTTATGTTATATTACATGGTTAGTAAGAAACATCTTCCAGGGAGAATAGTTCCGTTAGGGGTTCCTTTCCCTGGGAGGCATGCCCTAAAGTGCATGTCGGACTGCGAAAAGAGCAGAAAAGCATCTAGGGGCAGATAAATAAGTAAATAAGAAATCATCTTTCAAGTCACCGACCGAATATTCCCTTAAGAACGCTAGCTTTCGGCTTCACCTAGTCTGAGGTACACATTCGGCTGACCCGACAATAGCAATCGCAGAGGTGCTCCCTTTACCTCCTAGCCGAACAATCGGGAACGTAGGGGGAAGCACAGGAGCCAGGCAACCCAGCTTGGCCAAAACTTAAGTCATATCGATGCATATAATGGTGAATAAAAGGTACATGCGGAAGTTTGACACATGTGTTGGGCATAAAGCCCGTATAAGTAAGCTTCTGTTAAAGAAGCCCCCAGGTATAATGAGTGCGGGTAGCACATCAAGTGTGTGTGAACAATGCGCAAATCAGCCCTCGAGGGCTTTATGAAAAAGGTGGGAGAAAAGAGAGAAACAAAAGGCAACTGAAGTATAAAATGTGGACGGAGGAAGGAGACGAACTCTGAGTCCGGCGCTAGGCGTAGAATCTTCGGAGGCGGGCTGCGTTCCATGGGTTTGGCTCGAGTCGGTTGTCCGATGCGTTTCGCAGACGGTATGCTCCGCCGGTCAGGACTTGGTCGATGATGAAGGGACCTTCCCATTTGGGCTTGAGTTTGTCCTTTTTCTTGTCCGGCAGGCGTAGAACTAGTTCGCCAACATTGTAAGTTTGTGCCCGTACTTCTCTGCTTTGATATCTTCGAGCCTGCTGCTGATAGAATGCGGAAAGAGCATTTGCCACGTCGCGCTCCTCCTCCAATGCGTCCAAGCTGTCCTGCCGATCCAACTCGGCTTCTCTTTCTTCGTACATGCGCACTCGAGGTGAGTCATAAATTATGTCGCAGGGCAAAACTGCCTCTGCGCCGTATACCATAAAGAATGGTGTGAATCTAGTAGTACGGTTTGGCGTGGTCCGCAGCCCCCAGAGTACGGAGTCGAGCTCCTCTACCTAGTGCGTGTTAGATTCCGTAAGGGACCGCACTAATCTGGGTTTGATGCCGCTCATGATTAGACCATTTGCTCGTTCAACTTGACCGTTGGTTTGAGGGTGATAGACTGAAGCGTAGTCAAGCTTAATGCCCATATTTTGCACCAGAGTTTAACCTCGTCGGTTGTGAAGTTCGTGCCGTTATCGGTGATGATGCTGTGGGGGACGCCATAATGGTGTACTACCTTGGATATGAAGTCTATCACTGGTTCAGATTCGGCCGTTTTAACTGGCTTGGCCTCTATCCATTTGGTGAATTTGTCCACCATGACCAATAGGTACCTTTGCTTGTGGGTTCCCCCTTTAAGGGGTCCAACCATGTCAAGCCCCCAGACCGCGAACGGCTAGGTGATGGCTATAGTTTTGAGGGCGGTGGGTGGCATGTGGCTCTGATTAGCAAAGAGCTGACAACCGACGCATCGTTGGACTAAGTCCTGGGCATCTGCCCGGGCCGTTGGCCAATAAAATCCTGTACGAAAGGCCTTGCCTACAAGGGCCCGGGCTGCAGCGTGGTGTCCGCCTAGTCCGGCGTGAATTTTAGCCAGAAGGTTTCGCCCTTCCTCTTCGGAGATGCACCTTTGAAGGACTCCGGTTGTGCTTTTCTTATAAAGTTCTCCCTCATGGACCTTGTAGGCTTTAGATCGCCGAACTATGCAGCGGGCCTCATTTTGGTCTTCGGGAAGTTCCTGCCTAATTAAGTAGGCTAGGAATGGTTCTGTCCATGGGGCAATTACCACCATTATTTCGTGGGCTGAAGGTGTTATTTCATCGGCTGAGCCACCGATTATGTCAGATTGTTCTGTGTTGGGTGGTGCGGTTGCTTCCGGGTTGTTATTTCCGGACTCCTCTTCCCATAGTATGGATGGCTTAAAGAGCCGCTCCAGGAAGATGTTTGGAGGGACAGCGTCGCATTTTGCGCCGATGCGTGCCAACACGTTGGCTGCTTGGTTATTATCCTGTGCTACGTGGTGGAATTCGAGTCCTTCGAACCGAGCTGACATTTTTAAGACAGCGTTACGATAGGCTGCCATTTTCGGATCCTTGGCGTCAAAGTCTCCATTTACTTGGGATATTGCGAGGTTTGAATCCCCGCGCACCTCTAGGCATTGAATACCCATGGAGATTGCCATCCGGAGACCATGTAGGAGGGCCTCATATTCGGCTGCATTGTTGGAGTCCGTGTACATTATCTGAAGTACGTATTGGACTGTGCCTCCGGTTGGGGACGTTAATACGACGCCAGCCCCCAAGCCGGCCAACATTTTGGAGCCGTCGAAATGCATAATCCAATTGGAGTATGCGTCGTACTCTTTAGGGAGTTCGGCTTCGGTCCATTCAGCGATGAAGTCTGCTAAAGCTTGCGACTTTATAGCTCGCCGTGGTTTATAAGTTATGTCGAATGGTAAGAGCTCGATGGCCCATTTCGCAATCCTGCCCGTCGCGTCGCGGTTGTTTATAATGTCGTTGAGGGGTACTTCGGAGGCCACTGTTATCGAACACTCTTGAAAGTAGTGTCGCAACTTCCGGGATGCCATGAACACCGCGTACGCTATCTTTTCATAATGCGGGTACCGGGACTTGCATGGAGTTAGGACAGTGGATACGTAGTACACTGGTTTTTGAAGAGGGAATTTGTGTCCTTCTGTTTCTCGTTCGACGACGAGTACCGCGCTAACAACTTGATGTGTTGCCGCGATATATAATAACATTGGTTCGCCTAAGTTAGGCGCGGCCAGGACCGGATTTGTTGCTAGTATGGCCTTTATTTCTTCGAGTCCGGCCGTGGCAGCATCCGTCCACTCGAAGTGTTCGGTGCGCCTGAGGAGGCGATAGAGGGGCAATACCTTTTCCCCCTAACGGGAGATGAAGCGGCTTAAGGCTGCCACGCATCCAGTCAATTTTTGTATTTGTTTGAGATCCTTTGGGATATCCAACTGTGACAGGGCTCGGATCTTGGCTGGGTTTGCTTCAATTCCTCTACCGGACACAATGAAGCCCAAGAGCTTTCCGGCTGGTATGCCAAAAACACATTTTTCCGGGTTGAGCTTAATGTCATATGCTCGGAGGTTGTCGAATGTGAGCCTCAAGTCGTCTACTAGAGTTTCGACATGTTTGGTCTTGAAGACCACGTCGTCTACGTATGCCTCCACTGTTTTGCTGATCTGGGTAGCCAGACATGTCTGAATCATGCCCTGATATGTTGCGCCGGCGTTTTTGAGTCCGAAGGGCATTGTGTTGAAGCAGAATGGTCCGTATGGAGTAATGAATGCCGTTGCGGCTTGGTCTATTTCCGCCATCTTTATTTGATGGTATCCGGAATATGCGTCGAGGAAACACAATGAATCGTGCCCTGCGGTAGCATTGATGATTTGGTCGATGCGGGGAAGTGGGAAAGGATCCTTTGGGCGGGCCTTGTTAAGGTCTTTGAAATCGACACAAAGGCGCCAGGATTTGTCCTTTTTTGGTACCATTACAAGGTTTGCTAGCCAGTCCGGATGTTTGATGTCTCTGATGAATCCGGCTTCTAATAGTTTGGCTAGCTCCTCTCCCATTGCCTGTCTTTTGGGTTCGGAAAATCGCCGAAGAGCCTGTTTGACTGGCTTGAATCCTTTTAGGATATTTAGGCTGTGTTCTGCCAGCCTGCGTGGGATTCCTGGCATATTTGAAGGGTCCCAGGCAAATATATCGCAATTTTCCCGAAGGAATTCTTGTAGTGCGGCGTCTACATCAGGGTTTAATTGTGCCCCAATGGAAGCCGTCTTTGTGGAGTCCGTTGGATGGACCTGGAATTTGACTATTTCGTCCGCTGGTTTAAAAGAGGTGGACTTGGATCTCTTATCGAGTATCACATCGTCCCTGTTCACCGTGGAGCGCAGTGCAGTGAGTTCCTCTGCCGCTAGGGCTTCAGATAGTGCCTCTAGGGCTAGTGCGGCTGTCTTGTTTTCGGCGCGGAGTGCTATGTCCGGATCACTGACAAGAGTGATTATTCCATTGGTCCCGGGCATCTTAAGCTTCATGTACCCGTAATGGGGTATGGCTTGAAAAATTGTGAACGCCTCTCTCCCTAATAAAGCGTGATATCCGCTGCTGAACAGGGCCACTTGGAACGTGACCACCCCGGACCTGTAATTGTCCGGCGAGCCGAACACCACATCGAGTGTAACTTTTCCTATGCAGCGTGCTTCCCGACTAGGGATTATTCCTCTAAAGGTTGTGCTGCTTCGCTCAATGCGGCTCCAGTCTATTTCCATTTTTCGAAGGGTTTCCTCGTAGATGAGGTTTAATCCGCTGCCGCCATCCATGAGCACCTTGGTAAG
Organism: Triticum dicoccoides; assembly: GCF_002162155.2. Taxonomy (NCBI): domain Eukaryota; kingdom Viridiplantae; phylum Streptophyta; class Magnoliopsida; order Poales; family Poaceae; genus Triticum; species Triticum dicoccoides. The sequence continues at coordinate 90,628,401 of NC_041381.1, forward strand.
AGGAAAGCCGTCCATTATTGGACTGAGGACCAATGCGGCTGGTGCTCGGGCTGTTCGGAATTTAGGTTCGTCGCTAGCGTTGAAGGTGATAGCCATGTCGCTCCATGGGTTTGTTGTTGCTACTTGGTAGACTTCGACGAGGCTGCGGATTGTTCGTTTCCGCATATTATTTGATGTGAAAGTCTCGAAGACTGTTGACACCGTACTGGTACTGTTGGAGTGGTCCTCCAGGGCTAGAAGCTCTTCGCCACTTTTGGCCACCTGCTACAGTATCCAACATGACCGAAGGCTATGTGTTGGAGTGGCGCCCTCTGTACTGTGGATTTTACAAGGTCCGCTGAGCCATCCCTCTAGTACGGTTCCGTGCCCTTTATGGGGTTTTTGCTTTTTGGTTTTTGTATCGGCTGCCTGAGCATGATGCACCCTTTTGTTTCGGACTAGGGTTGTGTTCGGAGCCGGATTGTCCCAAAACTTAGTTTCGGTTTACCGAAAACTCTCCATCGCATAGTACTTTCGTACTATGGACGCCAGGTCGGCGAAGCGTGTAATTTTACGGCGACTTACGACGTTCCAGATTCCCTTGTCTGGGTATAATAATCACTTGATTCAACTGGGAGTTAATCTTCCTGATGATAGTGTCATTGACAGAATTCTTCAATCACTGCCACCAAGCTACAAGAGCTTCGTGATGAACTATAATATGCAAGGGATGGACAAGACTATTCCCGAGCTCTTCGCAATGCTAAAGGTTGCGGAGGTAGAAATCAAGAAGGAGCATCAAGTGTTGATGGTCAATAAGACCACCAGTTTCAAGAAAAAGGGCAAAGGGAAGAAGAAGGGGAACTTCAAGAAGAACAGCAAACAAGTTGCTGCTCAAGAGAAGAAACCCAAGTCTGGACCTAAGGCTGAGACTGAGTGCTTCTACTGCAAGCAGATTGGACACTGGAAGCGGAACTGCCCCAAGTATTTGGCGGATAAGAAGGATGGCAAAGTGAACAAAGGTATATGTGATATACATGTTATTGATGTGTACCTTACTAATACTTGCAGTAGTACCTGGATATTTGATACTGGTTCTGTTGCTAATATTTGCAACTAGAAACAGGGAATACGGATTAATCGAAGATTGGCTAAGGACGAGGTGACGATGCGCGTGGGAAATGGTTCCAAAGTCGATGTGATCGCGGTCGGCACGCTACCTCTACATCTACCATCGGGATTAGTTTTAGACCTAAATAATTGTTATTTGGTGCCAGCGTTGAGCATGAACATTATATCTGGATCTTGTTTGATGCGAGACGGTTATTCATTTAAATCAGAGAATAATGGTTGTTCTATTTATATGAGTAATATCTTTTATGGTCATGCACCCTTGAAGAGTGGTCTATTTTTAATGAATCTCGATAGTAGTGATACACATATTCATAATGTTGAAGCCAAAAGATGTAGAGTTGATAATGATAGTGCAACTTATTTGTGGCACTGCCGTTTAGGTCATATCGGTGTAAAGCGCATGAAGAAACTCCATACTGATGGACTTTTGGAATCACTTGATTATGAATCACTTGGTACTTGCGAACCGTGCCTCATGGGCAAGATGACTAAAACGCCATTCTCCGGAACTATGGAGCGAGCAACTGATTTATTGGAAATCATACATACTGATGTATGTGGTCCAATGAATATTGGGGCTCGCGGCGGGTATCGTTATTTTCTCACCTTCACAGATGATTTGAGCAGATATGGGTATATCTACTTGATGAAACACAAGTCTGAAACATTTGAAAAGTTCAAAGAATTTCAGAGTGAAGTGGAAAATCATCGTAACAAGAAAATAAAATTTCTACGATCTGATCGTGCAGGAGAATATTTGAGTTACGAGTTTGGTTTACATTTGAAACAATGTGGAATAGTTTCGCAACTCACGCCACCCGGAACACCATAACGAAATGGTGTGTCCGAACGTCGTAATCGTACTTTACTAGATATGGTGCGATCTATGATGTCTCTTACTAATTTACCGCTATCGTTTTGGGGTTATGCTTTAGAGACGGCTGCATTCACGTTAAATAGGGCACCATCAAAATCCGTTGAGACGACGCCTTATGAACTGTGGTTTGGCAAGAAACCAAAGTTGTCGTTTCTTAAAGTTTGGGGCTGCGATGCTTATGTGAAGAAACTTCAACCAGATAAGCTCGAACCCAAATTGGAGAAATGTTTCTTCATAGGATACCCAAAAGAGACTATTGGGTACACCTTCTATCACAGATCTGAGGGCAAGATTTTCGTTGCTAAATTCGGATCCTTTCTAGAGAAGGAGTTTCTCTCGAAAGAAGTGAGTGGGAGGAAAGTAGAACTTGATGAGGTAATTGTACCTGCTCCCTTATTGGAAAGTATTCATCACAAGAACCGGTTCCTGTGACAACTACACCAATTAGTGAGGAAGCTAATGATATTGATCATGAAACTTCAGATCAAGTTTCTACTGAACCTCGTAGGTCTACCAGAGTAAGATCAGCACCAGAGTGGTACAGTAATCCGATTCTGGAAGTCATGTTACTTGACCATGACGAACCTACGAACTATGAGGAAGCGATGATGAGCCCAGATTCCGCAAAATGGCTTGAAGCCATGAACTCTGAGATGGGATCCATGTATGAGAACAAAGTATGGACTTTGGTTGACTTGCTCGATGATCGGCAAGCCATTGAGAATAAATGGATCTTCAAGAAGAAGACTGACGCTGATGGTAATGTAACTGTCTACAAAGCTCGACTTGTTACAAAAGGTTTTCGACAAGTTCAAGGGGTTGACTACGATGAGACTTTCTCACCCGTAGTGATGCTTAAGTCTGTCCGAATCATGTTAGCAATTGCCGCATTTTATGATTATGAAATTTGGCAAATGGATGTCAAAACTGCATTCCTGAATGGATTTCTGGAAGAAGAGTTGTATATGATGCAACCGGAAGGTTTTGTCGATCCAAAAGGTGCTAACAAAGTGTGCAAGCTCCAGCGATCCAGTTATGGACTGGTGCAAGCATCTCGGAGTTGGAATAAACGTTTTGATAGTGTGATCAAAGTATATGGTTTTATACAAACTTTTGGAGAGGCGTGTATTTACAAGAAAGTGAGTGGGAGCTCTGTAGCATTTCTGATATTATATGTAGATGACATATTGTTAATCGGAAATAATATAGAATTTCTGGATAGCATAAAGGGATACTTGAATAAAAGTTTTTCAATGAAAGACCTCGGTGAAGCTGCTTACATATTGGGCATCAAGATCTATAGAGATAGATCAAGACGCTTAATTGGACTTTCACAAAGCACATACCTTGATAAAGTTTTGAAAAAGTTCAAAATTGATCGGGCAAAGAAAGGGTTCTTGCCTTTATTACAAGGTGTGAAATAGAGTCAAACTCAATGCCCGACCACAGCAGAAGATAGAGAGAAAATGAAAGATGTTCCCTATGCTTCAGCCATAGGCTCTATCATGTATGCAATGCTGTGTACCTGACCTGACGTATGCTTAGCAATAAGCTTGGCAGGAAGGTACCAAAGTAATCCAGGAGTGGATCACTGGACAGCGGTCAAGAACATCCTGAAATACCTGAAAAGTACTAAGGATATGTTTCTCGTTTATGGAGGTGACAAAGAGCTAGTCGTAAATGGTTACGTCGATGCAAGCTCTGACACTGATACGAATGATTCTAAATCGCAAACCGGATACGTGTTTTTATTAAACGGTGGAGCTGTAAGTTGGTGCAGTTCTAAACAAAGCGTCATGGCGGGATCTACATGCGAAGCGGAGTACATAGCTGCTTCGAAAGTAGCAAATGAAGGAGTCGGGATGAAGGAGTTCATTTCCGATCTAGGTGTCATACCTATTGCATCGGGACCAATGAAGATCTTCTGGGATAATACTGGTGCAATTGCCTTGGCAAAGGAATCCAGATTTCACAAGAGGACCAAGCACATCAAGAGACGCTTCAATTCCATCCGGGACCAAGTCCAGGTGGGAGACATAGAGATTTGCAAGATACATACGGATCTGAATGTTGCAGACCTGTTGACTAAGCCTCTTCCACGAGCAAAACATGATCAGCACCAAGACTCCATAGGTGTTAGAATCATTACTATGTAATCTAGATTATTGACTCTAGTGCAAGTGGGAGACTGAAGGAAATATGCCCTAGAGGCAATAATAAAGTTATTATTTATTTCCTCATATCATGATAAATGTTTATTATTCATGCTAGAATTGTATTACCCGGAAACATTATACATGTCTGAATACATAGATAAACATAATGTCACTAGTGTGCCTCTACTTGACTAGCTCATTAATCAAAGATGGTTATGTTTCCTAACCATAGAAATGTGTTGTCATTTGATTAACAAGATCACATCATTAGGAGAATGATGTGATTGACACGACCCATTCCATTAGCCTAGCACTTGATCGTTTAGTATGTTGCTATTGCTTCCTTCATGACTTATACAAAGTTCCTATAACTATGAGATTATGCAACTCCCGTTTACCGGAGGAACACTTTGTGTGCTACCAAATGTCACAACGTAACTGGGTGATTATAAAGGAGTTCTACAGGTGTCTCCGAAGGTACATGTTGAGTTGGCGTATTTCGAGATTAGGATTTGTCACTCCTATTGTTGGAGAGGTATCTCTGGGTCCTCTCGGTAATGCACATCACTATAAGCCTTGCAAGTAATATAGCCAATGAGTTGGTTACGGAATGATGCATTACGTAAACGAGTAAAGAGACTTGCCGGTAACGAGATTGAACTAGGTATTGGATACCGATGATCGAATCTCGGGCAAGTAACATACCGATGACAAAGGGAACAACGTATGTTGTTATGCGGTTTGACCGATAAAGATCTTCGCAGAATATGTAGGAGACAATATGAGCATCCAGGTTCCGCTATTGGTTATTGAACGGGAATAGTTCTAGGTCATGTCCACATAGTTCTCGAACCCATAGGGTCCGCACGCTTAACATTACGATGATAGTTTTATTATGAGTTTATAAGTTTTGATATACCTAAGGTTGTTCGGAGTCACGGATATGATCACGGACATGACGAGGAGTCTCGAAATGGTCGAGACATAAAGATTTATATATTGGAAGCCTATATTTGGATATCGGAAATGTTCCGGGTGAAATCGGGATTTTTACCGGAGTACCGAGGGGTTACCGGACCCCCCCCCCCCGGGGGGCGTTAATGGGCCTACATGGGCCATGAGGGAGAAGAGGAGGGCTGGCCAGGGCTGGCAGCGCACCCCCTCCCCCTAGTCCGAATAGGACAAGGAAGGGGGGGGGGCGGCGCCCCCCTTTCCTCTTTCCCCTCCCCCCTTTCCTTCTCCAACAAGGCAAGAGTTGGGAGTCCTACTCCCGGTGGGGTGCCCCCCTCCACCATCGTGATCGTTCCTTAGCCGTGTGCGGTGCCCCCCTCCACCATATTCCACCTCGGTCATATCGTTGTGGTGCTTAGGCGAAGCCCTGCGACGGTAGAACATCATCATCGTCACCATGCCGTCGTGTTGACGGAACTCATCCCCGACACCATGCTGGATCGGAGTCCAGGGATCGTCATCGAGCTGAACGTGTGCTGAACTCGGAGGTGTTTTATGATCGGTGCTTGGATCGGTCGGATCTTGAAGACGTACGACTACATCAACCGCGTTGTCATAACGCTTCCGCTTACGGTCTACGAGGGTACGTGGACAACACTCTCCCCTCTCGTTGCTATGCATCACCATGATCCTTGCGTGTGCGTAGGAATTCTTTTGAAATTACTACGTTACCCAACAATATCTTCCAGCACTTGCCCTTTGGTGACATGCTGAACTCATTAAAGTCTCTCTCTTTGTCAGGAGGCTCTTGGCCGAACTATGTCCGGCTCGAGTGGGAAGCAGGCGATGAAGGAATTCGCTGCCCACCCACCACCCACTTCATTGCCACGGTCGATGATCTAACCGACGTGCTTGACTTCGACTCCGAAGACATCGATGGTATGGACGATGATGCAGGAGAAGTACATGAACAACCGCTCACAGGGCGGTGGACAGCCACCTCCTCATATGATATATATATGGTGGACACTCCGAAGGAAACCAATGGCGATGGGGCAACGGAGGATAACCCCTCAGGGAGAAAAACAAAGAATGGGCATCATCGACGCCGCTCCAAGCCCCGCCACAGCAATACCAGCCCAGGAGACGAAAACAATCCGGATGGTGCCGAAGAGGAATACAACCCCGACCAACCTGCCTTCGAGCAGGCCGAACAGGCGACAGACGGATATCCGGAGGAGGACAACTACATGCCCCCCTCCGAAGACGAGATTAGCCTCGGCAATTCCAAAGGTGGCGTGCCTGAGGATCCAGTGGAGCAAGTTCGCTTCAAGCGACGACTCATGGCCACGGCAAGGAGCCTGCAAAGGAAGCAACAGCAGCTCAAAGCTGACCAAGATTTGCTCGTGGACAGATGGACCAAGGTCTTGGCCACCGAAAAATACAAACTTGACCACCCCGGCAAAGGACACACACGGCATAATTCGCTACCCCAACCTAAGCAGGAGAACCCAAGGCACATACTCCGACATCAACATACCACAACGGTCCAAGACAATACGAAGGACACACGAAGAGGCATCCTCAAGCCTCGGCGCAATTGTCATAAACGTCAAGTCAGGGAAGTTGGTGCCAAATCCAGCAACTCCCAGTCCGGTCAGCGGACAAAGAACAGCTCAAGCCTATACGGCCCAAGCAACATACTTGATCAACCATGTGAAATTCATGGTACTCCTAGGAGGACGGCCAAGCACACCAATAGAGCATGTCGGATCCTCAAAGCAAAGCGGCCGGTCGTGTGCTGGAAACAATGTGGGGAGGAGTCCAACAACGGCAAAGTCAAAAGATCCTCCAGATCATAAAAGTACGGCCGATCTCCCCCGATCACATCAACCACAGCAATTCAATTGCAGTACCTCTAGACCTAGTAGTCCGGGGGCTCCATCACACATAAAGCCCCCGCGGGTATGAAACCACAAATAACATCTCTAAAAGATGCCAGGTGCAAAGGCCAAGTTTTATTGGCCCACCACTCTAAGGGTTGTCTTCGGATCACCAAAAAATGCCACGCCAAAGAATAATTCTTCGGCACCTTCCCCTCATACGGTAAATTACCATACGCTAACGGGATGAACCACGTTGACTAGATTCCACATGGTAAACCATTAGGCCAACACCATGTGATATAATCACACCTATGGGCAAGGCCGAACCCCGCCCTTAGAGCGGAATTCATACATCTGCCGGAGTAGCGAGTCGTGCATGCCTATCAAAATTTTGATATGACAGCCAACTATCCGGACACCAACTGAGGAGTCTGCGCTACTTCATGGTATAATGGCTGGGTTAACCAGGGTCCGATCAGGAACCCTAGGACCAACCACAAGAGGACGTTCAGCTGCCTCCAAGTATTTGCCTTTACAAACTAACTTTGATGCAGAGCAGGATTGGCGACGTGGAATCGGCCCGGACATACAAGGGCAGGAACATGCATGTGAACTCCCCCACCCCCCAAAGAAGGCAGTATGGATTCACTTCAGATCCACTCACAGCCCCCCTCCAGTCCGGCCATCACAGGTTCCGCCAAAAACTCCTCTTTCCATAATCATAAATCGTACTCATATGCATAGACATATCATCCTACTACAATGTGTAGACTTAAATAACATTTACCGGACGTCGTTTCTCATCGATGCCTCTTTGTAAAAAACCGCAGCCACACCTCATGTTACGCCCGATTATGCCAGGGGCTTCACAGTACGGCAATAAAGTCCGACCACCTTTTTGGTCGCTCGGCACCCCGAACTTATAGCACTATATGCATCAGCTCTGAATCATGTCTTGGTCATTGGTTGGGTTTGCCTGGCTCCCATGTTTTGGTACCTTATGTTCCGCCCCATCGGCTAAGGTAGCGCTGGGAGAACTACTGCGATTGTGTCCCGGTTCTGCCGGACGAGCACCTCATTAGAGAAAGCCGAAAACTGACTATCATGATACAACGAGAGCTGGTGAGCTGTTCGAGAGGTTGTAAAATCCTTAAAGATTTATTCCGCATAACGCCATTATAAATGCAGAGTGCGACGGATCGGTCTTCCGATCAGGCGCCAATAGAGCCCCTAGTTCAGCCTTCCGAACACTAGGGGCTGCGCCGACCATACTCAAATTCCTATGGCTAAGTGAGAGTGGTAAAGCCCTATAGTCCGATTGCCTGGTTCGTGGTGAGGAAGACCTCCTTAAAAGGACCCGTCCATGGGATAAAGAGTGTTCAGGTATATCCCGAACACCCCCGTATTTCTTTCATGGGGGCAGAAGCCGACGACTGGCCAACTCTCAGGATTTACATACACTAAACAGCCGCACAGGAAGAAAAAATGTTCAAACAAAACAGGCAATAAATAATAAAAGTGCCATTATCCCATATTACAAAGAATGGCTCGAATGCCCTCAGGGAAATATAATGTCTTTGGTACACTTATCCGCCACAAGGCGGGCTCCCTTCAGTACACCTTCATAGTACAGCTCGGGCTTGCGGTGCTCCTTACCCTCTGGCGGCCCCTCAGTCATCAGCTTCTCCGCGTCAAGCTTCCCCCAATGCACTTTTGCACGGGCAAACGCCATGCGCGCACCCTCTATACAGACCGATCACTTAACAGCATCAAGCCGAGGGCAGACGCCCACAATCCGCTTCACGAGTCCGAAGTAACTGCTTGGAATTGGCTCCGTGGGCCACAACCGGACAACCAAGTCCTTCATGGCTAGTTCGGCCGCCTGGTGCAGTTCGACCAGCTGCTTCAGCTGATCGATAAAGGGCACCGGATAGTTCGGTGCCAAATACTGCGACCAGAAATTCCTCTCCGCAGACTTCTTCTCCTCGGTCCGGTAGAATTGCGCGGCATCTGATATGCTGCGAGGCAGATCCGCAAATGCCCCTGGAAAAACATGAATTCAGCTTGTCGCTTAGAGTTCTTCCCACTATCATGTAAAAATGGCCATGAATACAAAAGGCCTTACCAGCCACAACTTTCCGGGCCTCCTGAATGACCCGCACAGCACCTCGGGCTTCTTCCCGAGCATCTTCCACGGCCTGGAGAGCTTGGGCGAGTTCGGATTCTTTCCCTACTAGACTCTGCTCCAAGCCCTCGCTTTTCTTCACAGCCTCCTAGAGCTCTCGCTCAGCTACGCTGACCCTGGCCTCGTGTTTCTCACGAAGCACCTGTTCGGTGGCAGCCTTCTCGTTGGCATCAGCCACAGCATTCTTCAGTGCCTCATATTTGGCACTCGCTTCTAGAGCATACAGTACAAATACTTTTCACTAGGCACAATTATTCATTTGCGCCAAATTCAAGACAATGTTTCAACATACCTTGCTTGTCCTCCAATTACCTCTTCACACGGCCAAGTTCCTCCTCGGCCCGTTCCAGGCTCTGCTTCAGTCCGGACACTTCCGCATTATGAGCGGCCGTCATCTCTGCAGACACCTGTTTTCAAACAAAGGGATATACGTCAAAGGCTCCGGCACAAGCGGATGATTTGATCCCCTGTCTGGCTTTTTCTCTCTCTCTCTCTCTCTCTCTCTCTCGCCGGAGAGTGCATTAGGGGCTACTACTCATATTATGACAATTCGTCAAAGGTTTCTTAGAAAACATACCTCAAAGGCCTTTATAAGGCCAAGGCAGGACTCATTCAGCCCGCTCTCGGCGTACTGAATCTTTTCAACCACCGCACCCATGAGGATCCGATGTTCATCGACGATAGACGCGCTCCTTAACGCTGTCGATAGGCCGCCTGGCAGCTCTGCTTGGACAGAGGTTGCTGGTGGAGTAGGCAAGCCTCCCCCCGTCAAAGGTGGCTGCTCGCCCGATCCTAGAGCCTTAAAAGTCTCCAGGACCGTGTCCGGCTATGGTCCGAACCCGAGATCGCTCCCGCCGTCGACACGCTTGGGGGCCATTGCTCCCGTGTGTCCGGCTTCAGAGATACGACCCCCTGGTCTGGGTCTCGTTGAGACGACACCTCAGTATCGTGCCTGGGTTTTGGGGAAGGGGCCTTTGGAGGTGTCTCGCTCGCCAAGGCATCTGAGCTTAGCGAATCCTCCGATGAGGACTGTCCGGCGCGAGACCTCGCCTGGCTGGACGAAATATTGCGACAGTTAAAACTCCTATAGCCAAACAACCCCGGATGCATATGCGTGTTCGAATTTTGTATACTTACGACTTTTCCAGGGGCTGGGCCCTGGGATCCCACTCCGGGCTGCTATCGGCAGCCGTGGTGGACGCCTCTGGGATGGAACCATTGCCCCTCTTGGGCGATTCAGCCTCCAGGGATGAGGAGGCCGTCCTTTTCTTCCCACCTCATGCGGAAGGCTCGTCCTCCTCTGCTTCCTCCTCTTCGTCTTCGGAAGAAGGATGGTCGCTGGAGTCTTCGGATTTGGCGTCCGAAGTATCGCGACGACTGAGGCCACTCCAGGTCTTTTTGACCTTCTTGGAGGCCTCGCTCTTTGGCGCCTCGTAAGGCGCTGGGACCAGCATCTTCGTCAGAAGAGGTCCGGCTGGTTCCTCCGGCAGCGGGGCCGGACAATGTATCCGCTCCACCTTTTTACCCATCCCTGGAGTTGTGATAAAACATGATAAAAATTTCTCCCTCAGGACATGCCAACTGAAGCATGGATGAACAGAACATAGCAATAACTTATCGGGCTTGCGGAATGGGATAATTGATACCCACGGTCCTCAGAGGAGCCCGACCATGATTTGTCGGGCTTACAGAGCACCTTCCAGATATCCTTGTGGGAGGAATCATAGAGCTCCCGGAGGGTCTGGTGCTCGGTTGGGTCGTACTCCCACAAGTTGCAGGCTCGGCGCTGGTAAGGGAGAACCAGGCAAACTAATATCACCTGGACTACGCCGACGAGCTTGACGTCCTTGTCGACCACACTCCGAACGCGCGTCTGGAGCAGTGACAGCTCATCGGACGAGGACTAGTTCAGACCCTTCTTGGGCCGGGACGTGAGCCTCAGTGGGGCTCCGGATATGAACTCAGGAGCTGCATCCCACTTTTTGCCGCGTGGTTCGATGATATAGAAGCACTGCTGCTGCCACTCCTTGACGGAGTCGTTGAAGGCACCCGTCGGCCAAACGACCTTGGGCATCTTGCTCACCATGGTGCCGCCGCACTCGGCGTGCTCGCCACTCACCACCTTTGGGCTTCACATTGAAAATCTTCAGCCACAGGCCGAAGTGAGGCGAAATCCGGAGAAAATCCTCGCACACAACGATGAACGTCGAGATATTGAGGAAAGAATTGGGGGAAAGATCAGGAAAATCAATTCCATAGTAATACATGAGTCCACGGACAAATGGATGAAGGGGAAACCCGAGCCCGCGGACAAAATGAGGAAGGAACACGACTCTCTCGTGAGGCTCTGGAGTAGGGACGACCTGTCCCGCCGGTAGGAGACGGTGGCCGATCTTCTTGGCCAGATACCCGGCCTCCCGGAGCCTCTTGATATCCTTCTCCTGGACGGTAGAGACCATCCATCTGCCTCCTGCTCTGGATACGTACATCTTTGGAAAACCTCTCTTCGATGGAAAAGAAGAATGCCTGGGCGTCAGGGCTCAAACAGAGGGGAATGGGCTAGCGGAAGGAGAAGGCGTGGGTAAAGAGGAAGAGACCATATCTCTTTATAGAGACGGTAAAATCTTTTTGCGCCTCCCCACTTTCCTGGTGGAACCCGCTCACTCCCCACTCGCCGTGATTAGCGGTACGGTTGGATTATCCATACCCGCATTGATGAGAATCCCACAATAAGGGGACACAATCTCTGCTATGGCAAAACGTGCAGAACAAACCTCCTCGCGATATGAGCTATGGCTGGTTGAGGGAAAACGGTTCGAATAATGACCCGACTGTAATGACATGTCACGCGGTCAGCAGATTACGTTTGTGAAATATCATTCTCTCTATGGTGGTATGTGAAGATCATTTTGCAGATCCGGACACGGTCTACGTGTTCGATAATTACTTTGGAGTATTCAGAGAAGGAACCCGCCTTGCAATGCCGAAGACAAGACTCCGCGCCAGACTCATCGTCATTGAAGCCTGGTTCAGGGGCTACTGAGGGAGTCCTGGATTAGGAGGTATCCAGACAGCCGGACTATATGCATCGTCCGGACTATTGGAGCGTGAAGATACAAGACCCAAGACTCCATCCCGTGTCCGGATGGGACTCTCCTTTGCGTGGAAGACAAGTTTGGCGATCCGGATATTATATTTCCTTCCTTGTAACCGACTCCGTGTAAACCCTAGCCCTCTCCGGTGTCTGTATAAACCGGAGAGGTTGGTCCTTAGAAGGCCGATCACAATTACAATCATAATCATCATAGGCTAGCTCCTAGGGTTTAGCCTCTACAATCTCGTGGTAGATCTACTCTTGTACTACCCATATCATCAATATTAATCAAGCAGGAAGTAGGGTTTTACCTCCATCGAGAGGGCCCAAACCTGGGTAAACATTGTGTCCCTTGCTTCCTGTTACCAGCCTAAGACGCACAGATCGGGACCCCCTACCCGAGATCCACCGGTTTTGACACCGACACCCCCCCTACTGGGTGCGCCCCCTGTCTCCTGGGCCCCCTGGTGGCCCCCCGATGTCCATCTTCTGCTATATTAGAGCTTTTACCATGGAAAAAAATCATGCGCAAGCTTACGGGACGAAACTCCGCCGCCATGAGGCGGAAACCTTGGCGGAACCAATCTATGGCTCTGGCGGAGCTGTTCTGCCGGGGACACATCCCTCCGGGAGGGGGAAATCATCACCAACGTCATCGCAAACGATCCTCTCATCGGGAGGGGGTCAATCTCCATCAACATCTTCACCAGCACCATCTCCTCTCAAAACCCTAGTTCATCTCTTGTATCCAATCTTGTATCAGAACCACAAATTGGTACCTGTGGGTTGCTAGTAGTGTTGATTACTCCTTGTAGTTGATGCTAATTGGTTTACTTGGTGGAAGATCATATGTTCAGATCCTTTATGCATATTATTCCTCATCTGATTATGAACATTAATATGCTTTGTGAGTAGTTACGTTTGTTCCTGAGGACATGGGTGAAGTCTTGCTATTAGTAGTCATGTGAATTTGGTATTCGTTCGATATTTTGATGAGATGTATGTTGTCTTTTCCTCTAGTGGTGTTATGTGAACATCGACTACATGACACTTCACCATTATTTGGGCCTAGAGGAAGGCATAGGGAAGTAATAAGTAGATGATGGGTTGCTTGAGTGACAGAAGCTTAAACCCTAGTTTATGCGTTGCTTCGTTAGGGGCTGATTTGGATCCATATGTTTAATGATGTGGTTAGGTTTACCTTAATACTTCTTTTGTAGTTGCGGACGCTTGCAATAGGGGTTAATCATAAGTGGGATGCTTGTCCAGGTAAGGGCAGTACCCAAGCACCGGTCCACCCACATATCAAATTATCAAAGTACCGAACGCGAATCATATGAATGTGATGAAAACTAGCTTGACGATAATTCCCATGTGTCCTCGGGAGCTCCTTTCTCATTATTAGAAATTGTCCAGGCTTATCCTTTGCTACATAAAGGATTGGGCCACCTTGCTGCACTTTATTTACTTTATTTACTTGTAACTCGTTACTATTTATCTTATCACAAAACTATCTATTACCTACAGTTTCAGTGCTTGAAGAGAAAATCTTACTGAAAACCGCTTATCATTTCCTTCTGCTCCTCGTTGGGTTCGACACTCTTACTTATCGAAAGGACTACGATAGATCCCCTACACTTGTGGTTCATTAGGCATCTGTTTGGTTTAGAGTGGACGAGAAATTAGAATAGAATAAGGGCCTAATGAGAGAAATCACTATCCATATGCTTATGATAGCAAGAAAACTCCAAATCAAGCAATTCACACAGATCACACCACACAAGCAAAACCTACAGGTAAGGTCATATCCACAAGAGATATGATCTCTTCATACTACCACAAATCATTAGTTGGACTCAACTTGGTAGTGATGGTCAAACTAGTTCTACTCAAAACAATGTCAACTCTAGCTTCTTCTTCGTCAATGTTGTCTTCATAGGTCATGGTCTCATCGAGCTGAGCAACTTGGTGATGGGGTTCAACAACTATTTAATTGAAGTAGGGAAGAGATATAAATGAATAGAGAAGAGTATAGACCAACGGATATATAAGGAAGTCGTAAAATAGAGTTTTCTTACTATGGCTTTCCATTTCCTAGTGGTCGCGTCCTACAGTCAATGTGTGCTCGGATACCATCTTGTAACGACCCGACCCGAATGGATCGAAGTCTCTATGCTTAACTGTCATCCCTGGATCGGTATGCTGACACACACAATACTCGAGGAATTATAACAGAGTTCAATCACACACTTTATTACATCGAGGTCCTCAAAAGAGTATTTATTACAATAATATGGCCAAAGGCCATCTAAATAAAAATAATTGTGAAAGCACCGAAGGTGAATGAGTCCATCCAACTCCATGGCAAACTGAGTGCAGAACAACGACCTATCACACCTTAATCCTCGTAGGAGAAGTCTGCAACATGAGACATTGCAGCCGTGTAGGTCAGCACATGGAATATGCTGGCAATTTCACACCATAGAATAATGATGAACAATATATATATCACTACATGCATATCTAGCTGGTGGAGGCTCTAAGTTTAAATTTTGCATAAAGCTAATTTTTTTCCTACAACAAAGGAATAAAGTTTTATTTACTACTAAATTAAAATGCCATTATTGAGAAGGTTCCTCCAACTCAATCCAAAATTCCCAAGTCATTAGTGAAAGGATCGAGAAGAGGTGTCTAGAGGGGGGTGATTAGACCCTCAACAAGAAAAGATATCAGTTTTAAAGTTTTTCAAGTTGAGGTTGGAAATTACCACAATTTCAAGCATTCACAATTCAAATCAAGTAAGCATGCAAAGAGTATATGAGCAGCGGAAAGTAAAGCATGCAACTTGCAAGAAAGTAAAGGGATGGGATTTGGGTGTGCAAATGCAATTGGAGACACAAAGATTTTGGAGTGGTTCCGATAGGTGGTGCTATCGTACATCCACGTTCGTGGAGACTTCAACCCACGAAGGGTAACAATTGCGCGAGTCCACGGAGGGCTCCACCCACGAAGGGTCCACGAAGAAGCAACCTTGTCTATCACACCATGGCCATAGCCCACGAAGGACTTGCCTCACTTTGGTAGATCTTCATGAAGTAGGCGATCTCCTTGCCCTTTCAAACTCTTTGGTTCAACTCCAAAATCTTGACGGAGGCTCCCAAGTGACACCTAACTAATCTAGGAGACTCCACTCTCCAAAAGGTAATAGATGGTGTGTTGATTATGAACTCCTTGCTCTTGTTCTTCAAATGATAGTCTCCCCAACACTCAACTCTCTCCCACAGATTTGCCTATGGTGGAAAGATGGTTTGAGTGGAAAGCAACTTGGGGAAGGCTAGAGATAAAGATTCTTGTGGTTGGATTGGAATATCTTGGTCTCAACACATGAGTAGGTGGTTCTCTCTCAGAAAATGAGTAGTGGAAGTGTAGGCACATTCGGATGGCTCTATCTCTTGAATGGAGAAGGGGTGGAGGGGTATATATAGCCTCCACACAAAATCTAACTATTACACACAATTTTCCAAACTCGGTGAGACCGACTTGGTTCAAAATGTGAACGTTAGGCTTTTTGGTGGGACCAACAAGGTCAACTCAGTGGGACCGATGTGCTAGGGTTAGGGCAAAACCTCATCTCAGTGAGACCGATTGCGTGAACTCGGTGAGACTGGTTTCAACAATAAGCAAACAGAGACTTGGTCAAGCAAACTCGGTGGGACTGATTGCACATTTCGGTGAGACCGAAATACCTTCAATAGGTAATAGAGAGTTTGCAAGGCCATCTCGGTGAGACCGAGATCCCATCGGTGAGACCAAACTGATTAGGGTTTCTGGCAGTGGCTTTGTCAAGTGAACTCGGTGGCGCCAGATAGATCAAATTGGTGGGGCCGAGCTTGACTTTAGGTTTAGGACATATGTGGAAAAGAGAAAGTGGTTGAGGGCTCTGGAGCATATCACTAAGCACTTTGAGCAAGCAAGCCATTGAGCAACACCTCATCCCCTTTTAATAGTATTGGCTTTTCCTATGGACTCAATGTGATCTTGGATCACTAAAATGAAAATGTAGAGTCTTGAGCTTTTGCCAATGTTTGTCCTTAGCATCTGGAAGGGGTTTCACATCCTCTTGTCCTGGCACTCCAATGTTGAACCCATCTGAAATATACTAGATAGAAGTATTAGTCGAACATGAGATATGTTGACATTAATTACCAAAATCACCCAGGGAGCACTTGTGCTTTCAATTAGTAACCCAATAATTTCATTAAAAAGAGTGATGAGATCAACCAATAATTCACTTCTAGATACTCAAGTTTGTCCATAACCGGGGTCACGGCTAATCATGATTAGTTTGTACACTCTGCAGAGGTTTGCACACCTTTCCCCACAAGACTCGACCACCTCCATGATCGGAAGGTCGAGACATAGCCTTTCTGAAGTATTTCCTCTAAACCCTGGGTAGACCGGTACACCTACTTTCCCCTACATCAGCTAGTCTACCATGGAAAGAGGTCACACAACTTACTTAACTATGCCAGAGCCCATAATGGCTTGTGGCTGCACACGATAGTTTCTAGGCATAAACTATCTTATGATCCCTTTGAGCCTGGGTGATGGACCTAGGGTAATCGCATGGGTACTCTGGGATCCCCTTGGGCAAGCACTTGTTTCTCTAGGTGCCCCAAACAATCCACCCAGATGTGTATTAAGGTTGCCACCTTATGTTGTCCCAAAATTATTATCTCTCGCAACTTGCATGGATCGCACATACCAATCCTCGTCTACGAGCATGGCTAAGCAAAATTTGAGAATATTCCTGGGGTGATCAAAGGTCATAGGTTCCTACCACATGAACTACATAGCATAACCACATGTTCCCAATCCTACTCATGCAATCTTTAAGGGTGAAACTAATGCATAAAAAACTGGGTATTGAAAATTCTGATCAAAGTGTGAACTTTCCTTGCTTACGATTGTTGAACTCTAAAGATTCATAGTAGCAAGCTTCGCACTCCGCATGATCTAGCGTAAGCAAGAAATAACATACATAACCACACAAACAAAGATCCAAAAGGAAAACAAATAAAAGACTTCGGAAAACTCCAAAAATACCCAAATAAAGTTTCTGTACAGAACGTAATTTAACAGTAGCAAAAATGTATGGTTTTGATCTTAACAGAAGGTACACATCATGAGCTTCGATTTGCAAAAAGAATCACCTAAAACGGAGTTACGAAACTCAAGTTATGGCCTATCAAAGTTTGAATTCAGATATGTTCGAATTCAAATTTTAAAACTTTCAAAAATATTTTTCGTTTGGTTCTCTGGATAGAGGGGATTTTTATGAATTAGTCAGAAAAATAATCAACTAAATCAGATCTATATATTAAAAGATATACTAGAAAGAAGAATTGGTATAGAATCTGAGATTGGAAAAATATTGTAAAAAGAGAAAAAAATCGCCCAGATGCCAAGTGGTGCTCTCTGAGTGGCTGGATACCCATGGTTGGGTGCTCACGGACTTGTCACCGGCGACTAGGAAGAAGGCGGTCCGGTGTGCTTCGGCGAAGGATGCGTGCGGGACAGTGAAGAGTAACATGGGGCGAATCCGAGGAGCAGTGCCGCGGGGTCAGTCTCGTCTCCTGGCGTGGTGAAGAAGCCGCCGGAATCCAAGAACTCCGGCGGGCAATTAAGCGGGATGGGGAGAGGAGATGGCTCCCGAAAGAAGGGGGCATCGGACGAGGGGTGAGAGGGGCTCGCGGGGGTGCTTTTTATAGGGCTTGGGGAGGTCCAGAGTTGGGTGGGGCGAGATGTGTTAATGGCTGCAGTTTCAAGCGCTCATGGTGGCCATTATGGTTGTCTTTGAGGTGCACCAGGGGATGGGAGGGGTCGAGGGAGGTAAGGGGAACCGGTATTGGGGCTTAGTGGGTGCGGGGGAAGGAAGATGAGGGTAGGAAGAGGTGGAGGCGCCATGAGTGCAGCCCTCTGTTCAAGTTCGTGTAACAAACAGAGAGGAGGAGGAAAAAGTGTGTGCGCTTGGGCTTGCACAAGGCAAAAACCAACATGGGCCTTAGAGAAAAAAAATGGCCCAAGGAAAATAAAAATAAAACACTTCTAAAAAAATGCCGAAAAATTCACATAATATTATGGTCTTATATATGACCTTGTGAACGTTTATCCGCCCTTAAAAAATGCAAGTTTAAAATAACTGTTTTTGCTAATCTAATAAAACTTGCAACAACAAAAATTGTAAATAAATCCCAATTAACATATTTTGATTCCAAATTCAATTTCCAATATTTATTTTCTGCTTTTGAAGAAGTCCTTTTATCTTCTCTCTTTACTTTGAAATAATGGAGATGATTTATTTTTTATGAAACCAAATTTGATCCAAATTCCCAACTTTGAAATTTTCAAAATGGTTTTAGGAAACTTCTGAAAGTGCAACTAATCCCTTGGTGGTTTTCATAATTCACAACAACATATAGCTTATTGAACTAATATTCTTTCAAGATCAATGTTTTAGAAAGTTCAATGATTGGTATGGCATGCACAAGAGATGTGGACCCCTCAAAATGCTAAGGACACACATTGGCAAAAGCTCAAGACTCTACATTTTCAATTTAGCGATCCAAGATCACATTGAATCTATAGGAAAGCAAATACTATTAAAAGGGGATGAGGTGTTGCTTAATGTCTTACTTGCTCAAAATGCTTAGTGATATGCTCCAAAATCCCTCAACCACTTTCTCATTTCCACATATGTCCTAAACCTAAAGTCAAACTCGGCCCCACTGATTCAATCTCTCCGGCGCCACCGAGTTCACTTGACATAGCCATATCCACAAACCCTAATCAGTTCGGACTTACCGATAGGGATCTCGTTCTCACTGAGATGGGAATGCAAACTCTCTATTTGCCTTCGTAACATTTCGGTCTAACCGAAGTGAGCGATCGCTCCCACCGAGTTGGCATTGCAAACTCTCTATTTCCTTCTCATAAGGTTTTGGTCTAACCGAGATGAGCGATCGGTCCCACCGAGTTTGCCTGATCAAGTCTCTATTTGCTTATTACTGAAATCGGCCTCACCGAGTTCATGTGATCGGTCTCATCGAGA
Organism: Triticum dicoccoides; assembly: GCF_002162155.2. Taxonomy (NCBI): domain Eukaryota; kingdom Viridiplantae; phylum Streptophyta; class Magnoliopsida; order Poales; family Poaceae; genus Triticum; species Triticum dicoccoides. The sequence goes on from NC_041381.1 coordinate 90,647,774, forward strand.
TGAGGTTTTGCCCTAAAACTAGCGAATAGGTCTCACTGATACGGCCATTTTGCATCATGCTTTTATATTGATATTTATCGCATTATGGGCTGTTATTTCATGATATGTCACAATACTTATGGCTATTCTCTCTTATTTTACAAGGTTTACAATGAAGAGGGGGAATGCCGGCAGCTGGAATTCTGGCTGGAAAAGGAGCAAATATTGGAGACCTATTCTGCGCAACTCCAAAAGTCCTGAAACTCCATGGAATATCTTAAAAGAAATAAAGAAAAATCGTCACCAAAGATGAAGGCCAGGGGGCCCACACCCTGCTCACGAGGGTGGGGGCACACCCCTCCCCCCTGGGCGCGCCCCCCTACCTCGTGGGCCCCCTGGTGGCTCTACGACACCCATCTTCTGCTATATGAAGTCTTTCGATGAGAAAAAAATCATAAGCAACCTTTCGGGACCAATCTAGGGCTCCGGCAGAGCTATTCTGCCGGGGACACTTCCCTCCGGGAGGGGGAAATCATCACCATTGTCATCACCAATGCTCCTCTCATCGGGACAGGGCAATCTCCATCAACATCTTCACTAGCACCATCTCATCTCCAAACCCTAGTTCATCTCTTGTATCCAATTCTTGTCTCCAAGTCCGGGATTGGTCCTAGTAGGTTGCTAGTAGTGTTGATTACTCCTTGTAGTTGATGCTAGTTGGTTTATTTGGTGGAAGATCATATGTTCAGATCCTTTATGCACATTATTACCCCCCTGATTATGAACATGAATATGCTTTGTGAGTAGTTACGTTTGTTCCTGAGGACAAGGGAGAAGTCTTGCTATTAGTAGTCATGTGAATTTGGTATTCGTTCGATATTTTGATAAGATGTATGTTGTCTAACCTCTAGTGGTGTTATGTGAACGTCGACTACATAACACTTCACCATTATTTGGGCCTAGAGGAAGGCATTGGGAAGTAATAAGTAGATGATGGGTTGCTAGAGTGACACAAGCTTAAACCTTAGTTTATGCGTTGCTTCGTAAGGGGCTGATTTGGATCCATATGTTTCATGCTATGGTTAGGTTTACCATAATACTTTTGTTGTAGTTGCGGATGCTTGCAATAGAGGTTAATCATAAGTGGGCTTCTTGTCCAAGTAAGGGCAGTACCCAAGCACCGGTCCACCCACATATCAAATTATCAAAGTACCGAACGCGAATCATATGAGCGTGATGAAAACTAGCTTGACAATATTCCCATGTGTCCTTGGGAGCGCTTTTCCTATTATAAGAGTTTGTCCAGGCTTGTCCTTTGATACAAAAAGGATTGGGCCACCTTGCTGCACTTTATTTACTTTTGTTACTTGTTGCTCATTACAATTTATCTTATCACAAAACTATCTGTTACCACTTATTTCAGTACTTGCAGAGAAAACCTTGCTGAAAACCACTTATCATTTCCTTTTGCTCCTCGTTGGGTTCGACACTCTTACTTATCGAAAGGACTACGATAGATCCCCTATACTTGTGGGTCATCAAGACTCTTTTCTGGCGCCGTTGCCGGGGAGTGTAGCGCCTTTGGTAAGTGGAATTTGGTAAGGAAAAATTTATATAGTGTGCTGAAATTTTCTGTCACTTGTTACTATGGAAACTGAATCTCTGAGGGGCTTGTTCGGGGTATCTTCACCCCGTCCAGTAGAGCAAAGAGTTGCTCCTCAACCTACTGAACCTATTGAAAATGAAACTCCTTTTGAATTTCCTTCGGGTATTATGGAAAAACTGCTGGCTAATACTTTTATAGGAGATGGGACAAAGCATCCCGATGAGCATCTACACTATTTGGATGATATTTGTGGATTATTTAAGCTTGCAGGTATACTCGATGATGTTGTTAAGAAGAAGGCTTTCCCTTTATCTTTGAAGGGAGATGCATCGACATGGTATAGGCTATGTGATGATACGAGATCATGGAACTATAAAAGAATGAAATTGGAATTTCATCAAAACTATTACCCTATGCATCTTGTTCATCGTGATCGCAATTATATATATAATTTTTGGCCTCGCGAAGGAGAAAGCATCGCTCAAGCTTGGGGGAGGCTTAAATCCATGTTATATTCTTGCCCCAATCATGAGCTCTCGAAATTGACAATTCTTCAGAATTTTTATGCTCGACTCTCTGATAATAATAAAACCATGCTCGATACTTCTTGTGCTGGCTCTTTTATGATGAAGACTATTGAATTCAGATGGAATTTATTGGATAGAATTAAACGCAACTCTGAAGATTGGGACCTCGACAAAGGTAAGGAGTCAGGTATGACATCTAAGTTTGATTGTGTTAAATCTTTTATGGATACCGATATTTTCCGTAAGTTTAGCACTAAATATGGACTTGACTCTGAGATAGTAGCTTCTTTCTGTGAATCCTTTGCTACTTATGTTGATCTCCCCAAGGAGAAGTGGTTTAAATATCATCCTCCCATAGAAGTAAAAGTAGCTGCACCTATTAAAGTTGAAGAAGAAACCATCACTTATAATGATCCTATTGTTCCTACCTCTTATGTTGAGAAACCGCCTTTCCCTGCTAGAGTAAAGGATCATGCTAAAGCTTCAACTGTTGTTCGTAAAAGCAATACTAGAACTTATACACCTCCTGAGCAAGTCAAAGTAGAACCTAATATTGCTATTGTTAAAGATATCTTGTCCGATAATATTGATGGGCATGTCATTGAATTCTCTCGTGAAACTGCTAGAATTGCTAAACCCTGTGATAGAGATAAACATAGACCTGTGGTAGGCGTGCCTGTTATTTCTGTTAAAATAGGAGATCATTGTTATCATGGCTTATGTGATATGGGTGCGAGTGCTAGTGTTGTACCACATACTTTATACGAAGAAATTAAGAATGAAATTTCACCTGCTGAATTAGAAGGTATTGATGTCACAATTAAACTTGCTAATAGAGATACTATTTCTGCAATGGGAATTGTTAGAGATGTTGATGTCTTGTGTGGAAAAACCAAATATCCCGCTGATTTTCTTGTTCTTGGTTCCCCACAAGATAGCTTTTGTCCCATTATATTTGGTAGACCATTCTTGAATACTGTTAATGCTACAATAGACTGTAAAAAGAATGTTGTTACTGTTGGCTTGGATGATATGGTTCATGTGTTTAATTTCTCTAAGTTTAGTAAACAACATCGTGAGGAAGAATTGCCTAGTAAGGATGAAATTATTGGTCTTAATTCTATTGCCGTACCTCCTAGTGATCCTTTAGAACACTATTTGCTAGACCATGAAAATGAGATGTTCATGAATGAAAGAAGGGAAATAGATGAAGTATTCTTTGAACAGAAACCTATTCTGAAACACAATTTGCCAGTTGAAATCCTAGGGGATCCTCCTCCACCCAAGGGTGATCCTGTGTTTGAGCTTAAACCATTGCCTGATAATCTTAAGTATGCTTATCTTGATGAAAAGAAAATATATCATGTTATTATTAGTGCTAACCTTTCAGAGCATGAAGAAGAAAGATTATTGAAAACTCTGAAGAAGCACCGTGCCGCTATTGGATATACTCTGGATGATCTTAAGGGCATCAGTCCCACTCTATGTCAACATAAAATAAATATGGAAGCGGATGCCAAACCAGTTTGTGATCCTCAACGACGTTTGAATCCTAAAATGAAAGAAGTGGTAAGAAAGGAAATACTCAAGCTTCTGGAGGCAGGTATAGTTTACCCCGTTGCTGATAGTCAGTGGGTAAGCCCTGTCGATTGTGTCCCTAAGAAGGGAGGTATTACTATTGTCCCTAATTATAAAGATGAATTGATCCCGCAAAGAATTATCACAGGTTATAGGATGGTAATTGATTTCCGCAAATTAAATAAAGCTACTAAGAAAGATCATTACCCCTTACCTTTTATTGATCAAATGCTAGAAAGATTATGCAAACATACACATTATTGCTTTCTAGATGGTTATTCTGGTTTCTCTCAAATACCTGTGTCGGCTAAAGATCAATCAAAGACTACTTTTACATGCCCTTTTGGTACTTTTGCTTATAGACGTATGCCTTTTGGTTTATGTAATGCACCTGCTACCTTTCAAAGATGCATCATGGATATATTCTCTGATTTTTGTGAAAAGATTTGTGAGGTCTTCATGGACGACTTTTCCGTCTATGGTTCCTCTTTTGATGATTGCTTGAGCAATCTTGATTGAGTTTTGCAGAGATGTGAAGAAACTAATCTTGTCTTGAATTGGGAAAAGTGCCACTTTATGGTTAATGAAGGTATTGTCTTGGGGCACAAAGTTTCTGAAAAAGGTATTGAAGTTGATAAAGCCAAGGTTGACGCTATTGAAAAGATGACATGTCCCAAGGACATCAAAGGTATAAGAAGTTTCCTTGGTCACGCCGGATTTTATAGGAGGTTCATTAAGGACTTCTCAAAAATTTCTCGGCCTCTGACTAATTTATTACAAAAAGATGTACCATTTGTCTTTAATGATGATTGTGTAGAAGCATTTGAAATACTTAAGAAAGCATTAGTCTCTGCACCTATTGTTCAGCCACCTGATTGGAATTTACCTTTTAAAATTATGTGTGATGCTAGTGATTATGCTATAGGTGCTGTTCTAGGGCAAAGAGTTGATAAGAAATTAAATGTTATCCATTATGCTAGTAAGACTCTAGACAATGCTCAAAGAAATTATGCTACTACCGAAAAGGAACTTTTAGCGGTTGTATTTGCTTGTGATAAATTCAGACCCTATATTGTTGATTCTAGAGTAACTATTCATACCGACCATGCTGCTATTAAATATCTTATGGAAAAGAAAGATGCTAAACCTAGACTTGTTAGATGGGTTCTCTTGCTGCAAGAATTCGATTTACATATTGTTGATAGAAAAGGAGCTGAGGACCCCGTTGCAGACAACTTGTCTAGGCTAGAGAATGTTCTTGATGACCCACTACCTATTGATGATAGCTTTCCTGATGAGCAATTAAATGTCATAAGTACTTCTCGTAGCACTCCGTGGTATGCTGATTATGCTAATTATATTGTTGCTAAATTTATACCGCCTAGCTTCACTTACCAACAAAAGAAAAAGTTTTTCTATGACTTGCGACATTACTTTTGGGATGACCCACATCTTTATAAAGAAGGAGTATGGTGTTATTAGACGTTGTGTACCTGAGCATGAACAGGAACAGATCCTACGCAAGTGTCACTCTGAAGCCTATGGAGGACACCACGCTAGAGATAGAACTGCACATAAGGTATTGCAATCTGGTTTTTATTGGCCTACTCTCTTCAAGGATGCCCGTAAGTTTGTTTTGTCTTGCGATGAATGTCAAAGAATTGGTAATATCAGTAGATGTCAAGAAATGCCTATGAATTATTCACTTGTTATTGAGCCATTTGATGTTTGGGGCTTTGATTATATGGGACCTTTTCCTGCCTCTAATGGTTACACTCATATTTTAGTTGCCGTTGATTATGTTACTAAGTGGGTAGAAGCTAGTCCAACTAGTAGTGCTGATCATAACACTTCTATTAAAATGCTTAAGGAAGTTATTTTTCTGAGGTTTGGAGTGCCTAGATACTTAATGACTGATGGTGGTTCACACTTTATTCATGGTGCTTTCTGTAAGATGCTTGCTAAATACAATGTTAATCATAGAATTGCATCTCCTTATCACGCGCAGTCTAGTGGTCAGGTAGAGTTGAGCAATAGAGAGCTCAAATTAATTTTGCAAAAGACTGTCAATAGGTCTAGAAAGAATTGGTCCAAAAAACTGAATGATGCATTATGGGCCTATAGAACTGCGTACAAAAATCCTATGAGTATGTCTCCGTATAAAATGGTTTATGGGAAAGCATGTCATTTACCTCTTGAACTAGAACATAAGGCGTATTGGGGTATCAAAGAGCTCAATTATGACTTCAAACTTGTCGGTGAGAAGAGGTTATTTGATATTAGCTCTCTTGATGAATGGAGAACCCAAGCTTATGAAAATGCCAAGCTGTTTAAAGAAAAAGTTAAAAGGTGGCATGATAAAAGGATACAAAAGCGTGAGTTTAATGTAGGTGACTATGTATTGCTATAAAACTCTCGTTTAAGATTTTTTGCAGGAAAACTTCTCTCCAAATGGGAAGGTCCTTACGTTATCGAGGAGGTCTATCATTCCGGTGCCATAAAAATCAACAACTTCGCAGGCACAAATCCGAAGGTGGTAAACGGTCAAAGGATCAAACACTACATCTCAGGTAATCCTATAAATGTTGAAACTAATGTTATTGAAACCGTAACCCCGGAGGAATACATAAGGGACACTTTCCGGAACGTTCCAGACTCCGAAAAGGAATAGGTATGTGGTATGGTAAGTAAACCGACCCCAAAACAATTTTTAAAGCAATATTTCTCCGTTTTGGAATATTTAGAAAAATAGAAAAATAAGTAGCAGACCGGGGAGGACACGAGGCCTCCACGAGGGTGGAGGGCGCGCCCTACCCCCTGGGTGCGCCCCCTACCTCGTGACCACCTCGTGTGCCCTCCAGACTCTGTTTTCTTGCACGATACGTATTTTGGTCGGTAAAAATTCATTATATATTCTCCCGAAGGTTTTGACGACCGTATCACGCAAATCTCCTCTGTTTTCGTTTCGAGCTGTTTCCGTTGCAGAGTTGAGGATTCCGGAGACTCGATCATCCTTCTATAAGGGTGAGCCTATGCCATGGAGGGTGGACGACAAGCTTCTATCATCAACAACACCTCCACCGCCAATAACAAAGAAGGAGATATAAGCACATGGGTATGGGCACTCCCCTTGGCAACTGCCAAGCTTGGGGGAGTTGCCCCGGTATCGTATCACCATCACAACTCCTATCTTTACTGTTTATCTTAGTTCGATCCTATTAGTAGTATCTTGATTTAGTAGAATAAAGTCATGGCATGATCTAGTTTTGAGTTTTGCTTTATGATCCCTCTATGCAATTGAGTCCATGAGCTATATATAATAAAGATTAGTGTTGAGTCAAGGGCTTGATTACTTTGCCATGATCTTGGGTGAATAAAGAAAATAATAAAAAGAAACAAACAATTTATATTGATCTTAGTGAAAGTAATGACTCCACATAGAAAGAGTATGATGATTAAAGTTGTTGGGAGTTGGCAAATATAGCTTTGGTCATCGTTGCAATTAATAGGAAGTAATAAGGAGAGAGAGGTTTCACATATAGATATATTATCATTGACATCTTTTATGATTGGGAGCACTCATTAAAATATGACATGCTAAAGAGTTGATGTTGGACAAGGAAGACAACATAATGAGTTATGTTTTCTTACATCTGAGATAAAGTATGTTGTCATGGTTCCTCTAACATGTTGAGCTTGCCTTTCCTCCTCATGCTAGCCAAATTCTCAGCACTAAGTAGAAATACTACTTGTGCTTCCAAATACCCTTAAACCAGTTTAGCCATGAGAGTCCACCATATCTACCTATGGATTGAGTAAGATCCTTCAAGTAAGTTGTCATCGGTGCAAGCAATAAAAATTGCTCTCTAAATATGCATGACTTATTAGTGCGGAGAAAATAAACTTTGCACGAACTTGTTGTGGACGCAATAAAAGCGACGAACTGCATAATAAAGGTTCACATGCAAGGGGCAATGTAAAGTGACATTCTTTTGCATTAAGATTTTGTGCATCCAACCATAAAAGCGCATGGCAACCTCTGCTTCCCTCTGCGAAGGGTCTATCTTTTATTATCTTCATCTACCTTATACAAGAGTCACGGTGATCTTCACCCTTCCTTCTTTTTACTTTATCCTTTGGCAAGCTCAGCATGTTGGAAAGAACATGATATATATATATCTAATTGGATGTGGGGGAGCGTGAATTATTATTGTTGACACTACCCTTGAGGTAAAAGGTTGTGGGGCAAAAACTATAAGCCCTATCTTTATCTGTTCCAATTAAAACTCCGTAACCACAAGTATCGCGTGAGTGTTAGCAATTATGAAGGACTAAGTGATAGTTGAGTATGTGGGATTCCTTTTAAGCTCTGACATAGACTCTTTCCGATGTTATGATAAATTGCAATTACTTCAATGACTGAGGGTATAATTTGATGGTGCTCAATAAGGTTTATGATTCATACTTTGGCTTTGTGAAAATATCATCATTTGAACATAAGTAATCATATGACAAATCTATATATGTTGCTGTTATGAAAATAATCATGATGCCTTTATGTCTGTATTTTATTTTTATCGATGCCTCTACTTCTAAACATGAGGACATATTTATTGTTATCGGCTTTTCGCTTGAGGACAAGCGAGGTCTAAGCTTGGGGGAGTTGATACGTCCATTTTGCATCATGCTTTTATATCGATATTTATCGCATTATGGGCTGTTATTTCACGATATGTCACAATACTTATGGCTATTCTCTCTTATTTTACAAGGTTTACCATGAAGAGGGGGAATGCCGGCAGCTGGAATCCTGGCTGGAAAAGAAGCAAATATTGGAGACCTATTCTGTGCAACTCCAAAAGTCCTGAAACTCCACGGAATATCTTAAAAGAAATAAAGAAAAATCATCGCCAAAGATGAAGGCCAGGGGGCCCACACCCTGCTCACGAGGGTGGGGGGCATGCCCCTCCCCCCTGGGCGCGCCCCCCCTACCTCGTGGGCCCCCTGGTGGCTCTCCAACGCCCATCTTCTCCTATATGAAGTCTTTCGATGAGAAAAAAATCATAAGCAACCTTTCGGGACGAGACTCCGCCGCCACGAGGCGGAACCTTGGCGGAACCAATCTAGGGCTCCGGCAGAGCTGTTTTGCCGGGGACACTTCCCTCCAGGAGGGGGAAATCATCACCATCGTCATCACCAACGCTCCTCTCATCGGGAAAGGGCAATCTCCATCAACATCTTCACCAGCACCATCTCATCTCCAAACCCTAGTTCATCTCTTGTATCCAATTCTTGTCTCCAAGTCCGGGATTGGTGCTAGTAGGTTGCTAGTAGTGTTGATTACTCCTTGTAGTTGATGCTATCTGGTTTATTTGGTGGAACATCATATGTTTAGATCCTTTATGCACATTATTAACCCTCTGATTATGAACATGAATATGCTTTGTGAGTAGTTATGTTTGTTCCTGAGGACAAGGGAGAAATCTTGCTATTAGTAGTCATGTGAATTTGGTATTCGTTCGATATTTTGATAAGATGTATGTTGTCTAACCTCTAGTGGTGTTATGTGAACGTCGACTACATAACACTTCACCATTATTTGGGCCTAGAGGAAGGCATTGGGAAGTAATAAGTAGATGATGGGTTGCTAGAGTGACAGAACCTTAAACCCTAGTTTATGCGTTGCTTCCTAAGGGGCTGATTTGGATCCATATGTTTCATGCTATGGTTAGGTTTACCTTAATACTTTTGTTGTAGTTGCGGATGCTTGCAATAGAGGTTAATCATAAGTGGGATGCTTCTCCAAGTAAGGGCAGTACCCAAGCACCGGTCCACCCACATATCAAATTATCAAAGTACCGAACGCGAATCATATGAGCGTGATGAAAACTAGCTTGACAATATTCCCATGTGTCCTCGGGAGCGCTTTTCCTATTATAAGAGTTTGTCCAGGCTTGTCCTTTGCTACAAAAAGGATTGGGCCACCTTGCTGCACTTTATTTACTTTTGTTACTTGTTGCTCGTTACAATTTATCTTATCACAAAACTATCTGTTACCACTTATTTCAGTACTTGCAGAGAATACCTTGCCGAAAACCGCTTATCATTTCCTTCTGCTCCTCGTTGGGTTCGACACTCTTACTTATCGAAAGGACTACGATAGATCCCCTATACTTGTGGGTCATCACTCATTGAGTTGATGTTGTCGGTCCCACCGAAATGCCTAACATTCACATTTCGAACCAAGTCGGTCAGACCGAGTTTCACTATCTGGTCCCGCCAAGTTTGGGAATTTGTGTGTAACAGTTAGATTTTGGGTGGAGGCTATATATATCCCTCCACCCCCTGCTCCATCAGTAAGACAGCCATCAGAATATGCCTACACTTCCACTACTCATTTCCTGAGAGAGAACCACCTACTCATGTGTTGAGACCAAGACATTCCAATCCAACCACAAGAATCTTGATCTCTAGCCTTCCCCAAGTTGGTTTCCACTCAAATCATCTTTCCACCATAGCCAAATCTGTGAGAGAGAGTTGAGTGTTGGGGAGACTATCATTTGAAGCACAAGAGAAAGGAGTTCATCATCAACACACCATCCATTACCTTTTGGAGAGTGGTGTCTCCTAGATTGGTTAGGTATCACTTGGGAGCCTCCGTCAAGATTGTGGAGTTGAACCAAGGAGTTTGTAAGGGCAAGGAGATTGCCTACTTCGTGAAGATCTACCCTAGTGAGGCAAGTCCTTCGTGGGCGATGGCCATGGTGGGATAGACAAGGTTGCTTCTTCATGGACCCTTCGTGGGTGGAGCCCTCCGTGGACTCGCGCAGCCGTTACCCTTCATGGGTTGAAGTCTCCATCAACGTGGATGTACGATAGCACCACCTATCGGAACCACGCCAAAAATCTCCGTGTCTACATTGCGTTTGCTCCCTCCAAACTCCTCCCCTTTACCTTCATATGCAATGATTTACATTCCGCTGCTATATTCTTAGATTTGCATGTGTAGGTTGTTTGCTTGACTAGTGCTAAGTTGCTAAAATCTGCCAAGACTTAAAATTGGGAAAAGGCTAGATTTTTATTTGGTCAAGTAGTTTAATAACCCCCCCCCCCCTCTAGACATTGTTTCGATCCTACAAGTGGTAGCAGAGCTTTGGTCTCCATTTGCCTTGATTTCCACTGCTTTGGTGATCATAGCCTTGGTTTCACAACCTACGGGAGTATGGCGTCTAGTGAGGGAAATTACCACCGTAGAGGTCCTTACTTTAATGGCACAAATTTTGCTAGTTGGAAGCATAAGATGAAAATGCATATTCTTGGACATAACCCCGTTGTTTGGGCTATCGTGTGCATTGGTTTGCAAGGTGAATTCTTCGATGGGAGAGAACCAAATCGTGAAGCAACTGCGGAAGAGTTGAAGATGTTGTAATACAATGCTCAAGCTTGTGATATCCTCTTCAATGGATTGTGCCCCGAAGAATTCAACAAAATCAGTCGTCTTGAGAATGCAAAGGAAATTTGAGATACTTTGATTGATATGCACGAAGGTACCGAGTCCTTCAAGGAATCCAAGTTGGATGTGCTTCAAAGTTAACTTGACAAGTTCAAAATGAAGGGTGGTGAAGGTGTTGTTGAAATGTACTCTAGGCTTGCTCTCATCACAAATGAGATTGTCGTCTTAGGAAGTGAAGAGATGACTGGCAGATTCATCATCAAGAAGATCCTAAGAGATTTGGATGGAAAATATGATACCATGTGGACATTGATCCAAATGATGCACAACTACAAAGATCTCCAGCCAACGGAAGTCATTGGGAGAATTGTTTCTCATGAGATGTCACTCAAGGATAAAGAAGAGCTTCACAACAAGTCTAGTGGTGCATATAAAGCCTCATGTGATGCTCCTGCAACATCAAGTGAAAACCAAGTCTTCAATGAGGAATTGAGCCTAATGGTGAAGAAGTTCAACAAATTCTACAATACTAGAAGCAAAGAGAGAAGCTCCAAGTCAAGATCCTACCATGACAAAAGATCTTCTAGTCGTGAGCAGAATTGCTACAATTGTGGAAGACCCGGACACTACTCCAATGAGTGTACGACTCCCTACAAAAGAAGAGAAGACTCACCTAAAAGAAGAAGTAGCAGAGAAGAATCACCTCCAAGACAGAGAAGGAGTAGAGATGATCGTTATGGACGAAGAACCTCTCACAGATGCAAGGATTCGAAAAGGAAGGACAAGTCATCAAAGAGCTACGCAAAACGAAGACATCAAGCTCATGTTGGTGAATGGGTATCCGGTTCTGACTCCGACCACCACTCCAAGAGAAGTTATCACTCCGACTCCAAATATACTCAAGATGAAGGTGTTGCCGGTCTTGCACTTGTGTCAACCAACTCCTACAACATATTTGAGTCACCAAATGAAGGGATTGGAAGATGCTTCATGGCTAAAGGCCCCAAGGTATCACACTCCGAGTATTTTGATTTCAATAGTGATGAAGATGACTTGCTATGTGATGATGATTTATTTGTTGACAATGCTAGTGATGAAAACTATGATGAGATTGCTATTAATCATGCTAATCAAGATGAAACGAATGACAATGATAAGAAGGAGATTGAGCGTCTGACTAAAGAACTAGACACTCTTAAGTTAGCTCATGAAACTACTTTAGAAGATCATCGAGAACTTTTAAAAACTCATGAGAAGCTACGCTTTGAGAAGCTCAACCTAGAGCAAGAACATGGGTTCTTAAAATCCATCAATGATGATCTTCGAAAGAAAAGTTCTTCTTACATTGCCAAGCGTTTACTCTTGTCTACTTACATGCCACAAGTAAAATCTAGCAACAAGAGTAAGAAAGATTCTTCTTCTAGCAGTAACAACAATCATGCTAAATCCAATATTGTTGCTTCTAGTAGTTCTCTTGATTCCACTAATGATTCTCTTAGCCAAGTTACACTTGAGTAAGAAAATAGCTTATTGAAGGGAATTATAGAGAAAGGTGTTTACAAGAGCCTTGCCGAAAGTAAGAAATTTGAGGAAATTGTACGCAAGCAAGGCAGGCACTAGAAGAATCAAGGTGTTGGTTTTGAACGAAAGTTCAATGCCAATGGAGTTGAGTGGGAAGAAGATCAATATCCCAAGACAAAGTTTATTCCTCAACAAGAGAAGTATGATCCTACTTCCTTCAAGGGGACACAAGCTCAAGATGATCTTCCACCACAATACCACAAGCTAAAAGGCAAGGACAAGCTTCAAGAGGAGATCGATGCATTTGAAGAAGCTCCAAAGGCCTTGGTCAACTGGGTTCCCAAGAGCACCTCAAGTTCTACTTCATCAAGTACATCTACAACCCCAAGGATTCCCATCAAGATGATGTGGATCCCAAAGAAGAAGAACTAGAGAATTCTTGAGGGTGACTCCACCAACATACTTCACTCATGTTCATATTGGCAAGAACAAGTGCAATCAACTTCCACATCTTGCACTAGTTCAAGGAGTCACAAACCCTCTTGATAGTAAGTCAAGGGACAAGGTAACCTAATGCTTCCATGCACATCATCATGTGTGTGTACTTCACTCTATGTCGATGGATATCCTTGTTTGTTCCTTGTGGGACTAACCCATGTAAGTATTGAAAGTGCAACTCAATCCAATGGACTGCTCCAAATGATCTACATCAACATTGAGCATCCACATCTTCAACATCTACATGAAGTCATCATTGACAAAACCCAAGGTTAGTTCATCCCTCTAAAAGGGGATATCACATCTAGGGGGAGCTTTACTCTAAGAATTGGCTAAAGCAACTCTAATGATGTGAACACAACAATGCTTTATGTAAAAGTGGTAACCCCACTTGTGCTTAAAGATGAGTATGGCCTATGATAAAATGTTCTCATTTGACTCCAAAGTCAATATACTCATATATAGATGACCTAGTCATCGCCAATTGATTGATAGATGCTAGAGTGTTTGTGCATGCTTTGCCACATATTTCATTTTCTATCTTATTGTGTGAGCATGTTGAGTGCATAATTTTCTCCATTCGAGGACATCCATTTGTTGTTTTGATTGTTTGGTCTTTTCTTTTGCCAAATGGATGGACATGAATGCCTGAGTACTCTCTCTAGCTAAACTCTATTCAGGCTACATCACAAAGTTTGATCGAGTTAGATTCGAACCCTCTGGGTGAGGAGCACTTGGAGTCACCGATTCGTCATAGACTTAAACTTCCAAAACCTCTTGATTCATCTCGGTCTGACCGATTCATTCCTTTCGGTCACATCAAGTTCATTAAGTTGATCTAAGTTTCAATCTCGATGCAACCGATTTGAACACTTTGGTCTCACCGAGTTGCAGTAACCGCTTGCGATTCTGCATCTCGGTGCCACCGAGTTGTTCCACTCGGTCACACCGATAGGGTCTTGATATATACACTAACGGGTTGAATTTTTGGAAGTTCCTCCGAAACTCTTCGCCCGCGCTGTCCAGCTCTGCCGACTCATGGTCTCGGAATCATTGCCTCCGTCGCCAGTGACCCCCTGCCACTGGACTCCACCGTCGTCAATGGATTCTCCTCTGCCGTTGTCGCCGTGGAGAACTCACCGCCAAGTTAGGGTATGAGTTCGATCCTTTGTGCTTTCTCACTCTGATTCTTAGCACAAAGACAATGCCATGATTCTAGCCATGTTTGAGATTGTTCGAAAATTTAGGGTTAGGTTTCGGCCGAACTCATCTCGGACCGACCGAGTTGTAGAAATCGGTCTCACTGATTTGGCTTAGGCCATTGCACTGTGATTTTTGGTCTGACCGAAACTCACAAATCGGTGTGACCAAGTTCAGGACTCTGTGAAACCCTAGCAATATCGGTGTCATTGAACTGTGCCTCGGTCTAACTGAGTTCACTAGTTTAGACACTGAACTTTGCTTCGGTGTCACCGAGTTCAGCAAATCAGTAGCTCCAAAATTACTTTAGTAGAAAACTGAATCTAAGTTTTTGGCTCAATTGCTTTGCAAAATCTCTGCACTTTGTGATGCTCATCCACTCTATCTCATCTATATCTATTCACAGGGTTAGCCTTCAGCCTGTAGCAATGTCTGACAACAGTGACAGCCAGAATATGTCTGAGGAACAAGTTCAGATGAGTGAGGGCACTAGTCCCTCTGAGAGCAGTCAAGATGATGGGAGCAGAAGCATTCCCAGTAACCTGCCCAAAGCTGCAACTAGGTAGAGAAAGAAGAAGACATCTGATTCTGAGGATGAGGATTTTGTGATTGATGAGGAAGTCTCTTCCAAGAGGAAAGGAGACAAGAAGGAAACTGGCACTGCAACTAATCTCAAGCCAAGATTGAAGACAAAAGCTCCTGCAAAAAGAGTTCCCATGTCCAAAGCCAGAGCCTCAACTCAAGAAACCATGGTGTTCACTCTTGAACCCAAAGAGGCTGGTGAGGGCAAGAAGAGGAAGGAGAGGGTCAAGAAGACAATTGCCAGAGTCATTGGGAGATCTTCAATGATCAGAGACCCAGCTGAAGATGAAGAGCAAGATGCACCTCCTGCTAAATCTCATAAGCTAATGGGGGATGCAATCAGATAAGGGGTTGCTCATTCAAAGCCCAAATATGCCCCCAAGGTTGCTTCTCAAGCCCCCAAGAGATCCACCAGAAACATTCCAGCTGTTGAGAAGAATAAGGCCCCAGTGCCTGAAGTGGAATAAGAGGAAGAAGGGCAAGTGCTTAGAAAGTTGAAGCGCAAGATTCCTGATCACGATGACACACATCCTACTGCAAATAATATGAAGCTCAGCAACGATGCAGGTCCTAGGCTATGGAGGAAGAATGACCCATATACCATTAGAAGGAGAACAACGGTTGACTACAGGTTCCACATAAAGGAACAATGATACGTCTCCAACGTATCTATAATTTTTGATTGTTCCATGCTATTATATTGCCCGTTTTGGATGTTTATGGGCTTTACTTTACATTTTTATATCATTTTTGGGACAAACCTACTAACAGGAAGCCTATCCCGAATTGTTGTTTTTTTCTTATTTCAGTGTTTCGAAGAAAAGGAATATCAAACGGAGTCCAAACGGAATGAAACCTTTGCGAGCGATCTATTAGAACAAACACAATCCAGGAGACTTGGAGTGGACGTCAAGAAGCAGCCGAGGCGGCCACGAGGGTGCCAGGGGCGCCCTAGGGGGGTGGGCGTGCCCCCCACCCTTGTGGGCCCCTCGTGGCTCCCCCGACCGACTTCCTTCGCCTATAAATACTTGCATACCCTGAAAACACCGAGGAGCACCATGAAAACCTATTTCCACCACCGCAACCTTCTGTACCCGTGAGATCCCATCTTGGAGACTTTTCCGGCGCTCTGCCGGAGGGGGAATCGATGACGGAGGGCTTCTACATCAGCACCATAGCCTCTCCGATGAGTTGTGAGTAGTTTACCACAGACCTCGGGTCCATAGTTATTAGCTAGATGGCTTCTTCTCTCTCTTTGAATGTCAATACAATGTTCTCCTCGATCTTCTTGGAGATCTATTCGATGTAACTCTTTTTTGCGGTGTGTTTGTCGAGATCCGATGAATTGTAGGTTTATGATCAAGTTTATCTCTGAGAAATATTTGAATCTCCTCTGGATTCTTTTATGTATGATTGGTTATCTTTGCAAGTCTCTTCGAATTATCAGTTTGGTTTGGCCTACTAGATTGATCTTTCTTGCAATGGGAGAAGTGCTTAGCTTTGGGTTCAATCTTGCGGTGTCCTTTCCCAGTGACAGCAGGGGCAGCAAGGCACATATTGTATTGTTGCCATCGAGGATAAGAAGATGGGGTTTATATCATATTGCTTGAGTTTATCCCTCTACATCATGTCATCTTGCCTAATGCGCTACTCTATTCTTATGAACTTAATACTCTAGATGCATGCTGGATAGCGGTCGATGTGTGGACTAATAGTAGTAGATGCAGAATCGTTTCGGTCTACTTATCGCGGACGTGATGCCTATATACATGATCATGCCTAGATATTCTCATAACTATGCACTTTTTTATCAATTGCTCGACAGTAATTTGTTCACCCACCGTAATACTTATGCTATCTTGAGAGAAGCCACTAGTGAAACCTATGGCCCTCGGGTCTATCTTTCATCATATAAGTTTTCGATCTACTTTATTTTGCAATCTTTACTTTCCAATCTATATCATAAAAATACCAAAAATATTTATCTTATCTTTTTATCTCTATCAGATCTCACTTTCGCAAGTGGCCGTGAAGGGATTGACAACCCCTTTATCGCATTGGTTGCGAGGTTCTTGTTCGTTTGTGTAGGTACGAGGGACATGTGTGGAGCCTCCTACTGGATTGATACCTTGGTTCTCAAAAACTGAGGGAAATACTTACGCTACTTTGTTGCATCACCCTTTCCTCTTCAAGGGAAAACCAACGCAGTGCTCAAGAGGTAGCAAGAAGGATTTCTTGCGCCGTTGCCAGGGAGGTCTTCGGTCAATTCACGACATACCAAGTACCCATCACAAACTCATCTCCCTCACATTACATTATTTGCCATTTGCCTCTCGTTTTCGTCTCCCCCACTTCACCCTTGCCGTTTTATTCGCCCTCACTTTCCCGTTCGCCTCTCTTTTTCCCTTGCCTCTTGTGTGCTTGTGTGTTGGATTGCTTGTCACGATGGCTCAAGATAATAATAAATTGTGTGACTTTTCCAATACCAACAATAATGATTTCCTTAGCACTCCGATTGCTCCTCTTAATGATGCTGAATCTTGTGAAATCAATGCTGCTTTGTTGAATCTTGTTATGAAAGATCAATTCTCCGGCCTTCCTAATGAAGATGCCGCTACTCATCTAAACAAATTTGTTGATTTGTGTGATATGCAAAAGAAGAAAGATACGAATAATGATATTGTTAAATTGAAGTTATTTCCGTTTTCGCTTAGAGATCGTGCTAAAACTTGGTTTTCGTCTTTGCCTAAAAATAGTATTAGTTCATGGAATAAGTGCAAAGATGCTTTTATCTCTAAGTATTTTCCTCCCTCTAAGATCATCTCTCTTAGAAACGTTTTTATGAATTTTAAGCAGCTAGATCATGAGCATGTTGCAGAATCTTGGGAGAGGATGAAATTAATGATTCGCAATTGCCCTACACATGGTTTGAATTTGTGGATGATCATACAAAAATTTTATGCCGGATTGAATTTTGCTTCTAGAAAACTTTTAGATTCGACCGCGGGAGGCACTTTTATGGAAATCACTTTAGGAGAAGCTACTAAACTCCTAGATAATATTATGGTAAATTATTCTCGATGGCACACCGAAAGATCTACTAGTAAAAAGGTTCATGTGATAGAAGAAATTAATGTTTTGAGTGGAAAGATGGATGAACTTATGAAATTGTTTGCTACTAAGAGTGCTCCTATTGATCCTAATGATATGCCTTTGTCTACTTTGATTGAGAATAATAATGAATCTATGGATGTGAATTTTGTTGGTAGGAATAATTTTGGTAACAATGCTTATAGAGGAAACTTTAATCCTAGGCCGTTTCCTACTAATTCCTCTAGTAATTATGGTAACTCCTACAACAACTCTTATGGAAATTTTAATAAGATGCCCTCCGATTTTGAGAATTGTGTTAAAGAATTTATGATCTCTCAAAGAAATTTCAATGCTTTACTTGAAGAAAAATTGCTTAAACTTGATGAACTGGCTAGGAACGTGGATAGAATTTCTCTTGATGTCGACTCTTTGAAACATAGATCTATTCCACCTAAGCATGATATCAATTAGTCTCTCAAAGCCATGAGAATTCCCATTGATGAGTGCAAAGAAAGAACCGCTAGGATGCGTGCTAAGAAAGATTGCTTTGTAAGAGTGTGTTCTTCTAGTTTCCATGAAAATAATGATGAAGATCTAAAAGTAATTGATGTGTCCCCTATTAAATCTTTGTTTTGCAATATGAATATTGATAATGATGGGACTGGAGATGAGTCAACTTTAGTTAAAAGGCATCCCAATGATTCGGAGTTTCTAGATCTTGATGCTAAATTTGGTAAAGGTGGGATTGGAGAGGTCAAAACTTTACATAGCAATGAACCCACTATTTTGGATTTCAAGGAATTTAATTATGATAATTGTTCTTTAATAGATTGTATTTCCTTGTTGCAATCCGTGTCGAATTCTCCTCATGCTTATAGTCAAAATAAAGCTTTTACCAAACATATTGTTGATGCTTTGATGCAATCTTATGAAGAAAAATTTGAATTAGAAGTTTCTATCCCAAGAAAACTTTATGATGAGTGGGAACCTACTATTAAAATTAGAATTAAAGATCATGAATGCTATGCTTTGTGTAATTTGGGTGCTAGTGTTTCCACGATTCCAAAAACTTTATGTGATGTGCTAGGTTTCCGTGAATTTGATGATTGCTCTTTAAACTTGCACCTTGTGGATTCCCCTATTAAGAAACCTATGGGAAGGATTAATGATTTTCTTATTGTTGCAAATAGGAATTATGTGCCCGTAGATTTATTTGTTCTTGATATAGATTGCAATCTTTCATGTCCTATTATTCTTGGTAGACCTTTCTTTAGAACGATTGGTGCAATTATTGATATGAAGGAAGGAAATATTAGATTCCAATTTCCATTAAGGAAAGGCATGGAACACTTTCCTACAAAGAAAATCAAATTACCTTATGAGTCTATTATGAGAGCCACTTATGAATTGAATACCAAAGATGGCAATACTTAGATCTATTCTCGCTTTTATGCCTAGCTAGGTGCGTTAAACGATAGCGCTTGTTGGGAGGCAACCCAATTTTATTTTTGTTCCTTGCTTTTTGCTTATGTTTAGTAATAAATAAATCATCTAGCTTCTGTTTAGATGTGGTTTTATGTTTTAATTAGTGTTTGTGCCAAGTAGAACCGATAGGATCATCTTGGGTGATAGTTAATTTGATTCTGCTGAAAAACAGAAACATCTGCGCGCACGAGAATAATTTTAATAAATCACAGAAACGTGGTTTTTAGTTGATTATTTTTGAAGTAGATCAATATACAAATTTCCTAGGACTTCCTATTTTGGTAGGAGTTTTAGAGTTCCATAAGTATTCTAAAGTTACAGATTGCTACAGACCGTTCTGTTTTTGGCAGATTCTGGTTTTCGTGTGTTGTTTGCTTATTTTGATGAATCTATGGCTAGTATCGGGGGGGGGGGTATGAACCATAGAGAAGTTGTAATACAGTAGGTTTAACACCAATATAAATAAATAATGAGTTAATTACAATATCTTAAGTGGTTGTTTTCCTTTCTTGCACTAACGGAGCTTATGAGATTTCCTGTTGAGTTTTGTGTTGTGAAGTTTTCAAGTTTTGGGTAAAGATTTGATGGACTATGGAATAAGGAGTGATAAGAGCCTAAACTTGGGGATGCCCATGGCACCCCAAGATAATTCAAGGACAACCAAAATCCTAATCTTGGGGATGCCCCGGAAGGCATCCCCTCTTTCGTCTTCGTCTATCGGTAACTTTACTTGGAGCTATATTTTATTCGCCACATGATATGTGTTTTGCTTGGAGAGTCTTGTATGATATGAGTCTTTGCTTTTTAGTTTACCACAATCATCCTTGCTGTACACACCTTTTGGGAGAGACACACATGATTCGGAATTGATTAGAATACTCTATGTGCTTCACTTATATCTTTTGAGCTAGGCAATTTTGCTCTAGTACTTCACTTATATCTTTTTAGAGCACAGCGGTGGTTTTATTTTGTAGAAATTATTGATCTCTCATGCTTCACTTATATTATTTTGAGAGTCTTTTATAACAGCATGGTATTTGCTATGGTTATAAAATTGGTCCTAGAATGATGGGCATCCAAGTTGGGTATAATAAAAACTATCATAGAGAGTGCATTAAACACTATGATCAATTTGATACTTGATAATTGTTTTGAGATATGAAGGTGGTAATGTTAGATTCATGCTAGTGGGGTAATTAAGAAATTAAGAAATACTTGTGTTAAATTTGGCAAGTCCTGTAGCATGCACGTATGGTAAAAGTTGTGTAACAAATTTGTTGCATGGGGTGCTCTTTTGATTGCCTTCCTTATGTGTGGAGGTTGGGATCGCACGATGGTTAACTCCTACCAACCGCTCCCCTAGGAGCATGCATAGTAGTACTTTGCTTCGAGGGCTAATAAACTTTTGCAAATAAGTATATGAGTTCTTTATGACTAATGTGAGTCCATGGATTATATGCACTCTCACCCTTCCACCATTGCTAACCTCTCTTATGCCGCGCAACTTTCGCCGGTATTATACACCCACCATTTGCCTTCCTCAAAACAGCCACCATACCTACCTATTATGGCATTTCCATAGCCATTCCGAGATATATTGCCATGCAACTTTCCACCGTTCCGTTTATTATGACACGCTCCATCATTGTCATATTGCTTTTGCATGATCATGTAGTTGACATCGTATTTGTGGCAAGGCCACCTTCATAATTCTTTCATACATGTCACTCTTGATTCATTGCATATCCTGGTACACCGCCGGAGGCATTCACTTTATGTTAATATGAACTTTTATATTGAATCATTTGGATCTGAACATTAATGACACAACAAATAAAATTACATTGAGAAATATTCTAGGTAGCATTCCACATCAAAAATTCTGTTTTTATCATTTACCTACTTGAGGACGAGCAAGAATTAAGCTTGGGGATACTTGATACATCTCCAACGTATCTATAATTTTTGATTGTTCCATGCTATTATATTACCCGTTTTGGATGTTTATGGGCTTTACTTTACACTTTTATATCATTTTTGGGACAAACCTACTAACCGGAGGCCTAGCCCGAATTGCTGTTTTTTTGCCTATTTCAGTGTTTAGAAGAAAAGGAATATCAAACGGAGTCCAAACGGAATAAAACCTTTGGGAGCGATCTTTTTGGAACAAACGCAATCCACGAGACTTGGACTGGACGTCAAGAAGCAGCCGAGGCAGCCACGAGGGTGCCAGGCGCGCCCCCCACCCTCGTGGGCCCCTCGTGGCTCCCCGGACCGACTTCCTTCGCCTATATATACTTGCATACCTTGAAATCACCGAGGAGCACCACGAAAACCTATTTCCACCGCCGCAACCTTCTGTACCCGTGAGATCCCATCTTGGAGCCTTTTCCGGTGCTCCGCCGGAGGGGGAATCGATGACGGAGGGCTTCTACATCAACACCATAGCCTCTCCGATGAGTTGTGAGTAGTTTACCGCAGACCTTCGGGTCCATAGTTATTAGCTAGATGGCTTCTTCTCTCTCTTTGAATCTCAATACAATGTTCTCCTCGATCTTCTTGGAGATCTATTCGATGTAACTCTTTTTTGCGTTGTGTTTGTCGAGATTCGATGAATTGTAGGTTTACGATCAAGTTTATCTATGAGAAATATTTGAATCTCCTCTGAATTCTTTTATGTATGATTGGTTATCTTTGCAAGTCTCTTCGAATTATCAGTTTGGTTTGGCCTACTAGATTGATCTTTCTTGCAATGGGAGAAGTGCTTAGCTTTGGGTTCAATCTTGCGGTGTCCTTTCCCAGTGACAGCAGGGGCAGCAAGGCACATATTGTATTGTTGCCATCGAGGATAAAAAGATGGGGTTTATATCATATTTCTTGAGTTTATCCCTCTACATCATATCATCTTGCCTAATGTGTTACTCTGTTCTTATGAACTTAATACTCTAGATGCATGCTGGATAGCGGTCGAAGTGTGGAGTAATAGTAGTAGATGCAGAATCGTTTTGGTCTACTTGTCGCGGACGTGATGCCTATATACATGATCATGCCTAGATATTCTCATAACTATGCACTTTTCTATCAATTGCTCGACAGTAATTTGTTCACCCACCATAATACTTATGCTATCTTGAGAGAAGCCACTAGTGAAACCTATGGCCCCCGGGTCTATCTTTCATCATATAAGTTTCCGATCTACTTTATTTTGCAATCTTTACTTTCCAATCTATATCATAAAAATACCAAAAAAAATTATCTTATCTTTTTTATCTCTATCAGATCTCACTTTCGCAAGTGGCCGTGAAGGGATTGACAACTCCTTTATCGCGTTGGTTGCGAGGTTCTTGTTTGTTTTTGTAGGTACGAGGGACATGTGTGGAGCCTCCTACTGGATTGATACCTTGGTTCTCAAAAACTGAGGGAAATACTTCCGCTACTTTGTTGCACCACCCTTTCCTCTTCAAGGGAAAACCAACGCTGTGCTCAAGAGGTAGCAAGAAGGATTTCTGGCGCCGTTGCCGAGGAGGTCTTCGCTCAAGTCACGACATACCAAGTACCCATCACAAACTCATCTCCCTCGCATTACATTATTTGCCATTTGCCTCTCGTTGTCCTCTTCCCCACTTCACCCTTGCCGTTTATTCGCCCTCTCTTTCCCATTCGCCTTCTTTTTCGCTTGCCTCTTGTGTGCTTGTGTGTTGGATTGCTTGTCACGATGGCTCAAGATAATATTAAATTGTGTGACTTTTCCAATACCAACAATAATGATTTTATTAGCACTCCGATTGCTCCTCTTAATGATGTTGAATCTTGTGAAATCAATGCTACTTTGTTGAATCTTGTTATGAAAGATCAATTCTCCGGCCTTCCTAGTGAAGATGCCGCTACTCATCTAAACAAATTTATTGATTTGTGTGATATGCAAAAGAATAAAGATATGGATAATTATATTGTTAAATTGAAGTTATTTCCGTTTTCACTTAGAGATCGTGCTAAAACTTGGTTTTCATCTTTGCCTAAAAATAGTATTGATTCATGGAATAAGTGCAAAGATGCTTTTATCTCTAAGTATTTTCCTCCCACTAAGATCATCTCTCTTAGAAACGATATTATGAAATTTAAGCAACTAGATCATGAGCATGTTGCACAATCTTGGGAGAGTATGAAATTAATGATTCGCAATTGCCCTACACATGGTTTGAATTTGTGGATGATCATACAAAAATTTTATGCCGGATTGAATGTTGATTCTAGAAATCTTTTAGATTCGGCCGCGGGAGGCACTTTTATGGAAATCACTTTAGGAGAAGCTACTAAACTCCTAGATAATATTATGATAAATTATTCTCAATGGCACACCGAAAGATCTACTAGTAAAAAGGTTCATGCGATAGAAGAAATTAATGTTTTGAGTGGAAAGATGGATGAACTTATGAAATTGTTTGCTACTAAGAGTGCTACTATTGATCCTAATTATATGTCTTTGTCTACTTTGATTGAGAATAATAATGAATCTATGGATGTGAATCTTGTTGGTAGGAATAATTTTGGTAACAATGCTTATAGAGGAAACTTTAATCCTAGGCCGTTTCCTAGTAATTCATCTAATAATTATGGTAATTCCTACAACAACTCTTATGGAAATTTTAATAAGATGCCCTCTGATTTTGAGAATTGTGTTAAAGAATTTATGATCTCTCAAAAGAATTTAAATGCTTTGCTTGAAGAAAAATTGCTTAAAGTTGATGAATTGGCTAGGAACGTGGATAGACTTTCGCTTGATGTTGATTCTTTGAAACTTAGATCTATTCCACCTAAGCATGATATCAACGAGTCTCTCAAAGCCATGAGAATTTCCATTGATGAGTGCAAAGAAAGAACCGCTAGGGTGCGTGCTAAGAAAGATTGCTTTGTAAGAGCGTGTTCTTCTAGTTTCCATGAAAATAATGATGAAGATCTAAAAGTAATTGATGTGTCCCCTATTAAATCTTTGTTTGGCAATATGAATCTTGATTTAATGATGGGACTGGAGATGAGTCAACTTTAGTTAAAAGGCATCCCAATGATTCGGAGTTTCTAGATCTTGATGCTAAATTTGGTAACTTGTTGCCAAAGGGGGAGAAAGTGTATAGATCATAGGCTGAGAGAGAGAGAGAGAGAGAGAGAGAGAGAGTGTGTGTGTGTGTGTGTGTTTGCTTCTTTTTTGCTCTCTTGCTACTCATTTGCTTTGCTTGTTTGGATGAAACAATGTTTTATGCTTGTGTGTGAGATACTTCTATGATCATATGTTTGATCATATCATACGTTAATGCTTGTGCTTAATGATGACACTCTATCTCTCTTATATGATTATTCATATCTTATTTTGGTGATGATTGCATATTTCATATCTTATCATTTTTTAGCGCTCCACCAAGATGTATGTGACATGGAAGAGTGACCCATGATCCTAACTGTTTGTGCATTTGCATTCAAAAGCAAATTTCAAATAATCCACAAATTTAGGGGGAGCTCTTGATTATCACATACTTCTCAAAGCGACGATGTATTTCATACATATTATCATTTGCTGAAGCTTTGATCTATATGTTGTCATCAATTGCCAAAAAGGGGGAGATTGAAAGTGCACTAATCCCCGGGTGGTTTTGGTAATTCATAACAACATATAGCTCATTGAACTAATATTCTTTCAAGATCAATGTTTAGGAAAGTTCAATCATTGGTATGGCATGGACAAGAGATGTGGAGCCCTCAAAATGCTAAGGACACACATTGGCAAAAGCTCAAGACTCTACATTTTCATTTTTGTGATCCAAGATCACATTGAGTCTATAGGAAAGCCAATACTATTAAAAGGGGATGAGGTGTTGCTTAATGGCTTGATTGCTCAAAATTCTTAGTGATATTCTCCAAAATCCCTCAGCCACTCTCTCATTTCCACATATGTCCTAAACCTAAGGTCAAACTCGGCCACACTGATTTGATCTATCCGGCGCCACCGAGTTCACTTGACATAGCCATATCCACAAACCCTAATTAGTTCGGTCTTACTGAGATGGGAATGCAAACTCTCTGTTTCCCTTTGTAATGTTTCGGTCTAATCGAAGTGAGCGATCAGTCCCACCTAGTTGGCATTTCAAATATCTCTGTTCCTTTTCTTAACGTTTCGGTTTAACCGAGATGAGCGATCATTCCCAAGTCCCTGTTTGCTTATTACTGAAATTAGTCTCACCGAGTTCATGTGATCGGTCTCACCGAGATGAGGTTTTGCCCTAACCCTAGCGAATCGGTCTCACCGAGTTAATGTTGTCGGTCCCACCAAAATGCCTAATGTTCACATTTTGAACCAAGTCGGTCTGACCGAGTTTCACTATTCGGTCCCACCAAGTTTGGAAAATTGTGTGTAACAGTTAGATTTTGTGTGGAGGCTATATATACCCCTCCACCCCCTTCTCCATCAGTGAGAGAGCCATCAGAACGTGCCTACACTTCCACTACTCATTTCCTAAGAGAGAACCACCTACTCATGTGTTGAGACCAAGACATTCCAATCCAACCACAAGAATCTTGATCTCTAGCCTTCCCCAAGTTGCTTTCCACTCAAATCATCTTTCCACCATAGCCAAAATCTGTGAGAGAGAGTTGAGTGTTGGTGAGACTATCATTTGAAGCACAAGAGCAAGGAGTTCATCATCAACACACCATCTATTACCTTTTGGAGAGTGGTGTCTCCTAGATTGGTTAGGTGTCACTTGGGAGCCTCCGTCAAGATTGTGGAGTTGAACCAAGGAGTTTGTAAGGGCAAGGAGACCGCCTACTTCATGAAGATCTACCCTAGTGAGGCAAGTCCTTTGTGGGCGATGGCCATGGTGGGATAGACAAGGTTGCTTCTTCATGGACCCTTCATGGGTGGAGCCCTCCGTGGACTCGCACAACCATTACCCTTTGTGGTTTGAAGTCTCCATCAACGTGGATGTACGATAGCACTACCTATCGGAACCACGCCAAAAATCTCCGTATCTACATTGTGTTTGCTCCCTCCAAACTCCTTCCCTTTACCTTCATATGCAATGATTTACATTCCGCTGCTATACTCTTAGAATTGCATGTGGAGGTTGTTTGCTTGACTAGTGCTAAGTTGCTAAAATCTGCCAAGACTTAAAATTGGGAAAAGGCTAGATTTTTATTTGGTCAAGTAGTCTAATCACCCCCCTCTAGACATACTTTTGATCCTACAACTTCCAACTCTCTCTTTTGGTCCTTGAGTTGCTCAAAGTTCCTTGGATCAAAATTGAAATAAAACAAATGGGGCAAAAATGCATAAATCATGGATGCATATGAATGGTCTATTTATAAACATCCAAATTGAGAATTGGGATGTTACACGCAGCATCCTTTCTAGCCGGAATCTCAGCCATCCCGGAAGCTGGTGAGGTGCGCCAGCTCTATTATCGTGGACGACAAGAAGTAAACATCGAGCGCGATGCAAGCTTCCTTATCTTGTAGGCAGCAAGAGGTATGGCGTTTCATCTCTCCTTGTCTTCCTGAAATTTTTGAGTTTGTTAATTAGCATGATATTTAGGTTAGTTGCACACTCAGATTCAGATTTCCACCATGTTTGAGCACACTGGAATAGTAAACCATAAGAAACCTGAACATTGTATACTAAAATAATGAACTAAAAATTGTAGACTGTCATAAACCTAAATATTTTTTACTTCAAACTATATCTAAATTCTATTGGACACTGAATTAGAATACCTTTAATTTGTGCAGTATTGATAACCCAAAGTGGGGATTTTGGTTCCATTTCCAAGGCGGATATTTGTGGTTAGAAGAATTTACTAGTCAGACATACCTTTTTTGAATATGGTTTCCCTTATTGGGAGTGAGGGTTGTGGAGATGATGATTATATGTACTATGTTAGTGATGAGGATAAAGGATTAGAAGGTGTAGAGCATCTAGGTTCTAAAGATGATGTGCAGCAGATGTTGATCATGTTTCAGAATGAAAATATTTTGAACATAAGAGTTGTGAGAGAAGATGAGCCATGTCATGCAGATGAAAACATAGATAGTTATGTTGTTGAACAAACAACAAAGTTGCACTTGGAAGAGTCCATACGAGGACACTGAGGTGGTGGAGAGAAGCAAAGACGAAAAGGATGAGCTTCTGAAGAGCATTATTCAGAGAGAACTCAACCTTAAGCATTTTAAAGGTGACATTGATGTGATTGAATTGTGTTATGATGATGTGCAGTCAGATTCAGATGGTAACCTTGTGGAAGTACAACTTTGCTCTTCCTCTGAAGATGAAGTTGCAAAACAAGATACATCAGTGCTCTAGAAACTGAAGCTAGTGAAAAATCCATGTCCAACCAATAGATCCCACTGATACGTCTCCAACATATCTATAATTTTGATTGTTCCATGCTATTATATTATCTATCTTGGATGTTTTATATGCATTTTGGTACTATTTTATATCATTTTTTGGGACTAACCTGTTAACCTAGTGCCCAGTGCCAGTTGCTGTTTTCCTTGTTTTTGACTTTTTCAGAAAGGAATATCAAACGGAGTCCAAACGGAATAAAACTTTCGCTATGATCTTTCTTGGACCAGCAGACACCTAGAAGACTTGGGGAGGGGGTCAAAAGACCCACGAGGAGCCCACAAGCCGTCAGGCCGTGCCCCAGGGCAGGCGCCCCCTGGCTTGTGGCCCCCTTGGAAGTCCCCCAACCCTAATCTTTGCACTATAAATTCTCAAATATTCCCCAAACACCAGAAGCGTCCACAAAAATACTTTTCCATCGCCGCAAGCTTCTGTTCTTGTGATATCCCATCTTGGGGCCTTTGCCGGTGATCTGCAGGAGGGGGATTCGATAACGGAGGGCTTCTACATCAACCTTGCTGCCCTACCGATGATGTTTGAGTAGTTTACCACAGACCTACGGGTCCATAGCAAGTAGCTAGATGGCTTCTTCTCTCTCTTTGATCTTCAATACCATGTTCTCCTCGATGTTCTTGGAGTTCTATCCGATGTAATCTTCTTTTGTGGTGTGTTTGTTAATATTCGATGAATTGTGGGTTTATGATCAGATTATCTATGAATGTTATGTGAGTCTCCTATGAACTCTTTTATGCATAATTAAATAGCTTTGTATTTCTCTCCAATCTATTGATTTGGCCAACTAGATTGATCTATTTGCAATGGGAGAGGTGCTTTGTGATGGGTTCAATCTTGCAGTGTCCTCACCCAGTGACATAGTAGGGGTAGCGAGGCAGGTATTGTATTGTTGCCATTATGGGTAAAAAGATGGGGTTTGTATCATATTACATGAGTTTGTCCCTCTACATCATGTCATCTTGCTTAAGGCGTTACTCCATTCTTATGAACTTAATACTCTAGATGCATGCTGCATAGCAGTCGATGTATGGAGTAATAGTAGTAGATGCAGAATCGTTTCGGTCTACTTGCCATGGACGTGATGCCTATATTCATGATCATTGCCTTAGATATCATCATAACTAAGCGATTTTATATCAATTTCTCAACATTAATTTGTTTACCCGTCGTATGCTTTATTCAAGAGAGAAGCCTCTAATGAAACCTATGGCCCCTGAGTCTTTTTCCATCATATATTTTCAGATCCATAAATCAAAAACCCAAAAATACCTTGATGCAATTTATTTATATTTACTTTGTTTTTCCTTTTAGTAATCTTTTATATCTATCTCTATTAGATCTCATCCTTGCAAGTGATTGTGGAGGGATTGACAACCCCTTTATCGCGTTGGGTGCAAGTGTTTGATTGTTTGTGCAGGTGCATATATTGGAGACTTGCTTGTACCTCCTATTGGATTGATACCTTGGTTCTCAACTAAGTGAAATACTTATCTCTACTTTGCTACATCACCCTTTCTTCTTCAAGGGATGAACCAACGCAAGCTCAAGAAGTAGCAGGAAGAATTTCTGGCGTCATTGTCGGGGAGGTTCTACATCAAGCCTACCAAGTACCTATAATAAACTCTCATCTCTCACATTACATTATTTTCCATTTGCCTCTCGTTTTCCCCTCCCCACTTCTAAAATGTTTTTAGAAAAATACAAAAATACTTGCCTTTTTATTCGCCCTTCTTTCCTTCGTCTTTCCATTTGCTTTTTGTTTGCTCGTGTGTTAGTTGCTTGCTTTGTTATCATGGCTAGCTCCTCTATCGTAGTTGATACCCTGGAAAACGAAGTTCTTAGTTTTAAACAAAGGGGTGGGGAGAATTTAAAAGATGCTTGATATAGAATTTGCAATGCTCAAAATAGATCTACTCATAAGCAATCCACTACTGTTCTTCTTCGAACTTTTTATGTGGGTGTTACTACTTGGTATAGTTATGTGCTAGACACCATTATTGGGGGTAATTTCTTGGGTAGTCACCCGATGGATGCTTACAATTCTATGATAAATTTAGTAGGATCACCACCACTTATGGTTAATGAAATAGTTTTGAATTTGCCACACGTGATGCAAAGGCTTGATATTATTGAAAATAAAACTTCTACCGTAGAGCTTATTGAGAATTTGGATAAAAGGATCCATAATCACATTACCCAACTTGAATCAAAAGTAGGGATCACTTTGAAGAACTTTCAGGAAAAAGAACCCATTGTTAATGAGAAAATTGAGCAAGAATCTACTAGAATCGATAAGATAGAGGATATTATTACCAATTTGGGTTCCGCCTTTGCCACTGTTAAAACTACTCCAAAATTTCCTCCTACTAAAGCTATTAAGTTTATTTATGTTCCTAAAAATATGGGTGAATCATCTAGTAAAGAAGAAGATCTTAAGATGATAAGTATTTGCCCTAGCTTTATCAATATTATAAAGGAATCAGTTGCTACAAACGAATTTCTTGATTTTTTTACCTAGGGGCACGACCTTCGGCAAACCTACTAAAATTCCTAGGGAGCATGAGTGTGATTGAAGAATCGCATACCAAAGATGACAACAACTAAATATATTGCAATATGCCTAGCTAGGGGCGTTAAACAATAGCGCTTGTTGGGAGGCAACCCAATTTTATTTTTGTGTTTTTGTTTTTGCTACTGTTTTTGAATAAATACACATTATTACTTCTGTGGTAATTGTGTTTTACTGTTTTAATTAGTGTTTGAGACAAGTAAGACCTTTGGGATGATCTATGGTGATAGTTGACTAAACTTTTGCATCCAGTAGCATAATTGTTTAAATTCACAGGAGTGTGTTCTGGTTCTGAATTATTTACACAAGATTGATATACAAATTGCCTACATTTTCCTGATTTTTTTAGAATTTTTAGAGTTACATAATTATGAGAACAATTCAGATCTTCGCCGACTGTTCTATTTTTTACATATTCTGTTTTTATGTGTTGTTTGCTTATTTTGATGAATCTATGGGTAGTATCGGGGGGTATGTACCATGGAGAAGTTGGAATACAATAGATATAACACCATTATAAATTCAGAATGAGTTCACAACAGTACCTAAGTGGTGATTTGCTTTTCTTACACTAACGGATCTTATGAGTTTTCTGTTGTGAAGTTTTCAAGTTTTTGGTAAAGATTTGATGGAAAATGGAATAAGGAGTGGCAAGATCCTAAGCTTGGGGATGCCCAAGGCACCCCAAGGTAATATTCAAGAACAACCAAGTATCTAAGCTTGGGGATGCCCCGGATGGCATCCCCTCTTTCATCTTCAATCCATTGGTAAATTTACTTGAGGTTATATTTTTATTTACTACATGATATGTGTTTTGCTTGGAGCGTCTTATAATATATGAGTCTTTGATTTTTAGTTTGCCACAATCATCCTTGCTGTACACACCTTTTGAGAGGGACACACACTAATCGTGAATTTGTTATGTGCTTCACTTATATCTTTTGAGCTAGGTAGTTTGCTCCAGTGATTCACTTATATCTTTTTAGAGCACGGGGTTTCATTTTATAGAAATTAATGAACTCTCATGCTTCACTTATATTATTTTGAGAGTCTTAAACGGCATGGTAATCTACTTAGGTTATGAATTTAGTCCTAAAATGATGGGCATCCAAGACTAATATAATAAAAACTTTCATAGAAAAAGCATTGAATATATGAGAAGTTTGATTTCTTGCATTTGTTTTGAGATATAAAGATGGTGATATTAGATTCATGATAGTGGGTAATTGTGGATTGGTAGAAAACTTGTGTTAAAGTTTGTGATTCCCATAGCATGCATGTATGGTGAACCGTTACGTGATGAAGTCGAAGCTTGATTTATTTTTTGATTGTCTTCCTTATGAGTGGCGGTCGGGGACGAGCGATGGTCTTTTCCTACCAATCTATCCCCCTAGGAGCATGCGTGTAGTACTTTGTTTGGATGGCTAATAAACTTTTGCAATAAGTATGTGAGTTCTTTATGACTAATGTTGAGTCCATGGATTATACGCACTCTCAGCCTTCCATCATTGATAGCCTCTCTAGTACCGCGCAAATTTCGTCGATACATTAAACCCACCATATACCCTTCCTTAAAACAACCACCATACCTACCTATTATGGCATTTCCATAGTCATTCCTAGACATATTGCCATGCAACTTCCACCGTTCCATTTAATGACACGCACCATCATTGTCATATTGTTCTCACTAGCACATATGCCCGTGCGTTGCAACAGGAGATAAAATAGTATGCATTTAAAGTCGGTGAGAATTATATGCGTAAGCAAAACCCTGTGTGCACATGAAAAACGAATATTTAGCTTCTCGGTTTCACCGGGCGTGAAGTAATCAATCCGTTATTAATCTATTTTTCCTTTCAATCATTTCAATCAAGGGGATTTTAAGGTATGAAGTTTCTAAACATTCCAGGAAACATGAACAATTTTTTAAATCCTGAACAATTTTATGAAAATTATGTATCTTTTTTGAAAAACACGAACAAAATATGCATGGGAACATCTTATAAAATTCACAACGATTTTCTGAAAACACAATTTTTATCAAAATATGAACATTTTTTTAAAACGGGAACATGTATTGAAAATTCGTAAGATTTTCAGAAAATGTGTATCTTTTATACATGAACATTATTTTTAAGTGTGAAATTTTCACTAAAACAAGAATGTTTTTTGAATCTAGAGCATTGTTTGAAATGACATTTTCCTTTTTAGAAATCTCAAACAATTTCGAAAAAAACATTTTTTTGAAAAAACGGGAAATTGTTTGCAAGTTTCAAATATTTTTCAAAATAGCAACAGAATTTTATAATTCTGAACATTTTCCAAAATTTGTTTTTCTTAATTATGAGCGTTTATTGAGAACTTTTAATTTACAAAATAAATTCCAAAATAAAAATAAAATTGGAAGGGAAAAGGAGATAGGGAAAGGAAAATAAAAATAGTAGTAAAACACAGAAATAAAGAATAATGGGCCAGCTTATTATAGGTTGACCTGTGCGAAACTTCGACTATTTATCACCCACTACGGAAAATACAACTTTCCCAGTTGCGTGAGCAGAAAAATAAGGGGACTTGCTTCCCTGGGCCACAACGCACGACCCATGTATGAAAAAAAATCTAGCAGACAAGTGCATAAGAATTTAGTACCACCTCGGATAAATTTTTTTCTTTCGATGGTGAACGGATAAAAAATTGATGAAACGCACCTTGCTTTATTAGTAGGTATAGATATGCATGAAGCATTCATATAGAGTCATACCTTTGTTCTAGCATCGAGTTGTAATTCTTGAGTTGCAAGTTAATAAAAGTGTGATTATCATCATTATTAGAGCATTGTCCCATGTGAGGAAAGGATGATGGAAGCTATGGTTCCCTCACAAGCTGGGATGAGTCTTCGAACTTTTAAGAAAATAAAAGAGGCCAAAGAAGCCCAAATAAAAAAACAGGCCCAAGAAGTCCAAAGAAAAAAAGAGAGAAAGAAAAAAAGAGAAAAAAAGAAGAAAAAATGAGAGAAGGGACAATGTTACTATCCTTTTTCCTCACTTGTGCTTCAAAGTAGCGCCATGATCTTGATGATAGAGAGTCTCCTATTTGATCACTTTCATATACTAGTGGGAATTTTTCATTATAGAACTTGGCTTGTATATTCCAATGTTGGCTTCCTCAAAGTGCCCTAGGTCTTCATGAGCGAGCAAGTTGGATGCACACCAACTTAGTTTCTTTTTGAGCTCTCATACACTTATAGCTCTAGTGCTTCCGTTGCATGGCAATCCCTACTCACTTGTATTGATATCGATTGATGGACATCTCCATAGCCCATTAATTTGCCAAGGTGATGTGAGACTTTCTCCTTCTTTTTGTCTTCTCCACAACCACCATATTCTATTCCACTTATAGTGCTATATCTATGGCTCACGCTCATGTATTGCGTGAAAGTTGAGAAAGTTTGAGAACACTAAAAGTATGAAACAATTTCTTGGCTTGTCATTGGGGTTGTGCATGATGAAATACTTTGTGTGATGAAGATGGAGCATAGCCAGACTATATGATTTTGTAGGGATAACTTTCTTTGGCCATGTTAATTTGAGAAGACAAGATTGCTTTATTAGTATGCTTGAAGTATTATTGTTTTTATGTCAATATTAAACTTTTGTTTTGAATCTTATGTATCTGAATATTCGTGCCACAATAAAGAAGATTGCATTAATAAATATGTTAGGTATCATTCCACATCAAAAATTCTATTTTTATCATTTACCTACTCGAGGACGAGCAGGAATTAAGCTTGGGGATGCTTGATACGTCCCCAACATATCTATATATTTTTTGTTATTCCATGCTATTATATTATCTATCTTGGATGTTTTATATGCATTTTGGTACTATTTTATATCAATTTTTGGGACTAACCTATTAACCTAGTGCCCAGTGCCAGTTGCTGTTTTTTTCCTTGTTTTTCGCTTTTTTAGAAAGGAATATCAAACGGAGTCCAAACGTAATAAAACTTTCACGATGATTTTTCGTGGACCAAAAGACACCCAGAAGACTTGGGGAGGTGGTCAGAAGACTCATGAGGAGTCCACAAGCCCTCAGGTCACGCCCCAGGCCCTCCCCCAGCTTAAGGGCCCCTCAGGAGTCCCCCAACCCTAATCTTTGCCCTATAAATTCTCAAATATTCCCCAAACACCAGAAGCGTCCACAAAAATACTTTTCTGCCGCCGCAAGCTTCTGTTCTCGTGAGATCCCATCTTAGGGGCCTTTTTCGGTGATCTGCCGGAGGGAGATTCGATCATGAAGGGCTTCTACATCACCCTTGCTACCCTACCGATGATGTGTGAGTAGTTTACCACAGATCTACAGGTCCATAGCTAGTAGCTAGATGGTTTCTTCTCTCTCTGTGATCTTTAATAGCATGTTCTCCTTGATGTTCTTAAAGTTCTATCCGATGTAATCTTCTCTCTCTGTGATATATCTCTGTTAGATCTCATCCTTGCAAGTGACCGTGGAGGGATTGACAACCCGTTTATCGCGTTGGGCGCATGTGTTTGATTGTTTATGCAGGTGCATATATTGGAGACTTGCTTGTGCCTCCTACTAGATTGATACCTTGGTTCTCAACCGAGGGAAATAATCTCTACTTTGCTCATCACCATTTCCTCTTCAAGAAAAAACCAACGCAAGCTCAAGAAGTAGCACCCACCATGAGGTTGAGAAAAAGGAAAGACCGGATTGGGTTCCTAAAACAGGTGAATTTTGTTTTTGTGGTGATTATGGCATCAGTGATGAAGAAGATGAGCATGAAGAGCCTATAAACTGCCAAGTGGTAGGAAGAGAAGGACTAAGAAGGTGAAGGCTAGGGTATGGTTTAATGAGAACCTTCCTGATCCACATGAACAATTTTGTAAGGTGTGATTGACCAATGTTTATGATTTCAGAGATGTACTTAGGGATTTTCACATTAGGAATTTGAGGAATTTCCAATATCACATAAATTCCCCAAATAGGATTATTTTTTGGTGCTTAGAGAGAGCCCAATGATGTGATTTTTATATCAGTGCCTCTAAGATAGCTCATGAAAAAACTT
Organism: Triticum dicoccoides; assembly: GCF_002162155.2. NCBI lineage: Eukaryota > Viridiplantae > Streptophyta > Magnoliopsida > Poales > Poaceae > Triticum > Triticum dicoccoides. Next base: position 90,683,358 of record NC_041381.1, read on the forward strand.
TCAGTATCAAGAAGTGTGACACATAGCACACCTGTGGAGCATGTGCAGAGACACAAAGGTTACTAAGTGTTTTTCCAAATCAATACAACCAACATTGAGATTAGACCTTAGATCTCTTGTGGTGCATTAATGAAAAAGACCAAGACTAAGGTTTTTAGAGGATGTGTCGAGAAGTGTGCCATATAGGCAAGGAGGAAGGTTGTTGATGTTGGAAATATGCCCTAGAGGCAATAATAAAAGTGTTATTATTATATTTCCTTGTTCATGATAATTGTCTTTTATTCATGCTATAACTGTATTATCCGAAAATCGTAATACACATGTGAATACATAGACCACAATATGTCCCTAGTGAGCCTCTAGTTGACTAGCTCGTTGTGATCAATAGATAGTCATGGTTTCCTGGCTATGGACATTGGATGTCGTTGATAACGGGATCACATCATTAGGAGAATGATGTGATGGACAAGACCCAATCCTAAGCCTAGCACAAAGATCGTGTAGTTCGTTTGCTAGAGCTTTGCCAATGTCAAGTATCTCTTCCTTTGACCATGAGAGCGTGTAACTCCTGGATACCGTAGGAGTGCTTTGGGTGTATCAAACGTCACAACGTAACTGGGTGACTATAAAGGTGCACTACAGGTATCTCCGAAAGTATCTATTGTTTTATGCGGATCGAGACTGGGATTTGTCACTCCGTGTAAACGGAGAGGTATCTCTGGGCCCACTCGGTAGGACATCATCATATGCGCAATGTGACCAAGGGGTTGATCACGGGATGATGTGTTACGGAACGAGTAAAGTGACTTGCCGGTAACGAGATTGAACAAGGTATTGGATACCGACGATCGAATCTCGGGCAAGTAACATACCGATAGACAAAGGGAATTGAATACGGGATTGATTAAGTCCTTGACATCGTGGTTCATCCGATGAGATCATCGTGGAACATGTGGGAGCCATCATGGGTATCCAGATCCCGCTGTTGGTTATTGACCGGAGAACGTCTCGGTCATGTCTGCATGTCTCCCGAACCCGTAGGGTCTACACACTTAAGGTTCGATGACGCTAGGGTTATAAAGGAAGTTTGTATGTGGTTACCGAATGTTGTTCGGAGTCCCGGATGAGATCCCGGACGTCACGAGGAGTTCCGGAATGGTCTGGAGGTAAAGATTTATATATGGGAAGTCCTATTTTGGCCACCGGAAAATGTTCGGGATTTTTCGGTATTGTACCGGGAAGGTTCTAGAAGGTTCCGGAGTGGGGCCCACCCGCATGGGGGGACCCACATGAACGTGGGTAGTGGGGGAAAGGCCCCACACCCCTGGTCAAGGCGCACCAAGATCCCCCCTTAGAAGGAATAAGATCATATCCCGAAGGGATAAGATCAAGATCCCTAAAAAGGGGGGATAACAATCGGTGAGGAAGGACATGATGGGATTTCTTTCCTCCCACCTTGGCCAACGCCCCAATGGACTTGGAGGGCAAGAAACCAGCCCCTCCACCCCTATATATAGTGGGGAGATGCATGGGAGCTGAACACGAAGTTCTGGCGTAGCCCTTCCCCTCTCCCAAGTCCTCCTCCTCTCCCGCGGTGCTTGGCGAAGCCCTGCGGGATTGCCACGCTCCTCCACCACCACCACGCCGTTGTGCTGCTGTTGGATGGAGTCTTCCTCAACCTCTCCCTCTCTCCTTGCTGGATCAAGGCGTGGGAGACGTCATCGGGCTGTACGTGTGTTGAACGCGGAGGTGTCGTGCGTTCGGCACTTGATCATCGGTGATTTGAATCACGACGAGAACGACTCCTTCAACCCCGTTCACTTGAACGCTTCCGCTTAGCGATCTACAAGGGTATGTAGATGCACTCTCCTTCTACTCATAGCTGGTTTCTCCATAGATAGATCTTGGTGACACGTAGGAAATTTTTTGAATTTCTGCTACGTTCCCCAACAGTGGCATCATGAGCTAGGTCTATTGCGTAGATTCTTTGCACGAGTAGAACACAAAGTAGTTGTGGGCGTTGATGTTGTTCAATATGCTTACCGTTACTAGTCCAATCTTGTTTCGACGGTATTGTGGGATGAAGCGGCCCGGACCGACCTTACACATACTCTTACGTGAGACAGGTTCCACCGATTGACATGCACTTGGTGCATAAGGTGGCTAGCGGGTGCCAGTCTCTCCCACTTTAGTCGGAACGGATTCGATGAAAAGGGTCCTTATGAAGGGTAAATAGCAATTGGCATATCATGTTGTGGTTTTGCGTAGGTAAGAAACGTTCTTGCTAGAAACCCATAGCAGCCACGTAAAACATGCAAACAACAATTAGAGGACGTCTAACTTGTTTTTGCAGGGTATGCTATGTGATGTGATATGGCCAAAAGGATGTGATGAATGATATATGTGATGTATGAGATTGATCATGTTCTTGTAATAGGATTCACGACTTGCATGTCAATGAGTATGACAATCAGCAGGAGCCATAGGAGTTGTCTTTATTTATTGTATGACCTGCGTGTCATTGAAGAACGCCATGTAAACTACTTTACTTTATTGCTAAAGGCGTTAGTCATAGAAGTAGAAGTAGTCGTTGGCGTGACAACTTCATGAAGACACGATGATGGAGATCATGATGATGGAGATCATGGTGTCATGCCGGTGACAAGATGATCATGGAGCCCCGAAGATGAAGATCAAAGGAGCTATATGATATTGGCCATATCATGTCACTACTCTATTTGATTGCATGTGATGTTTATCATGTTTATGCATCTTGTTTGCTTAGAACGACGGTAGTAAATAAGATGATCCCTTACAACAATTTCAAGAAGTGTTCTCCCCTAACTGTGCACCGTTGCTACAGTTCGTCGCTTCTAAGCACCACGTGATGATCGGGTGTGATGGATTCTTACGTTCACATACAACGGGTGTAAGACAGTTTTACACAGCGAAAACACTTAGGGTTAACTTGACGAGCCTAGCATGTACAGACATGGCCTCGGAACACGGAGACCGAAAGGTCGAGCATGAGTCATATAGTAGATACGATCAACATGAAGATGTTCACCGATGATGACTAGTCCGTCTCACGTGATGATCGGACACGGCCTAGTTGACTCGGATCATGTAATCACTTAGATGACCAGAGGAATGTCTATCTGAGTGGGAGTTCATAAGATGAACTTAATTATCCTGAACATAGTCAAAAGACCTTTTGCAAATTATGTCGTAGCTCGCGCTTTAGTTCTACTGTTTTAGATATGTTCCTAGAGAAAATATAGTTGAAAGTTGATAGTAGCGATTATGCGAACAGTAGAAAGCTTATGTCCTTAATGCACTGCCCAGTGTGCTGAACCCCAAACGTCGTTTGTGGATGTTTCGAACATCGAACATACACGTTTTGATAACTACGTGATAGTTCAGTTAAATGGTTTAAGTAGAGGCACCAAAGACGTTTTCGAAACATCGCGGAACATATGAGATGTTTCGAGGGCTGAAATTGGGATTTCAGGCTCGTGCTCACGTCAAGAGGTATAAGACCTCCGACGATTCTCTTAGCCTGCAAACTAAGGGAGAAAATCTCAATCGTTGATCTTGTGCTCAGATTGTCTGAGTGCAACAATCACTTGAATTGAGTGGGAGTTGATCTTCCAAATGAGATAGTGATGTTTCTCCAAAGTCATTGCCACCGAGCTGCTAGAGCTTCGTGATGAACTATAACATATCAGGGATAAATAAGATGATCCTTGAGGTATTCACGATGTTTGACACCGCGAAAGTAGAAATCAAGAAGGAGCATCAATTGTTGATGGTTGGTGAAACCACTAGTTTCAAGAAGGGCAAGGGCAAGAAGGGATACTTCATGAAACGGCAAATCAGCTGCTGCTCCAGTGAAGAAACCCAAGGTTGAACCCAAACCCGAGACTAAGTGCTTCTGTAATAAGGGGAATAGTCACTAGACCAGAATTACCCTAGATACTTGGTAGATGAGAAGGCTGGCAAGGTCGATAGAAGTATATTGGATATACATTATGTTAATGTGTACTTTACTAGTACTCCTAGTAGCACCAGGGTATAAGATACCGGTTCGGTTGCTAAGTGTTAGTAACTCGAAATAAAAGCTACGGCATAAACGGAGACTAGTTAAAGGTGAGCTGACGATATGTGTTGGAAGTGTTTCCAAAGTTGATATGATCAAGCATCGCACGCTCCCTCTACCATCGAGATTTGGTGTTTGCGTTGAGCATAGACATGATTGGATTATGTCTATCGCAATACGGTTATTCATTTAAAGAGAATAATGGTTACTCTATTTATTTGAATAATACCTTCAATGGTCTTGCACCTAAAATGAATGGTTCATTGAAATCTTGATCGTAGTGATACACATGTTCATGCCAAAAGATAGTAATGATAGTACCACCTATTTGTGGCACTGCCACGTAAGTCATATCGGTATAAAATGCATGAAGAAGCTCCATGTTGATGGATCTTTGGACTCACTCATTTTTGAAAAGTTTGAGACATGCGAACCATGTCTATTGGTATATATGCATGAAGAAACTCCATGCAAATGGTGTTGGGTTTCGTAGTAATTTCAAAAAATTTCCTACGCACACACAGGATCATGTGATGCATAGCAACGAGGGGAGAGTATTGTCTACGTACCCAACGCAGACCGACTGCGGAAGCGATGACACGACGTAGAGGAAGTAGTCGTACGTCTTCACGATCCAACCGATCAAGTACCAAAACTACGGCACCTCCGAGTTCGAGCACACGTTCAGCTCGATGACGATCCCCGGACTCCGATCTAGCAAAGTGTCGGGGAAGAGTTTCGTCAGCACGACGGCGTGGTGACGATCTTGATGAACTACAGCAGCAGGGCTTCGCCTAAACTCCGTTACAGTATTATCGAGGAATATGGTGGCAGGGGGCACCGCACACGGCTAAGGAATAGATCACGTGGATCAACTTGTGTCAACTTGTGTGTTTAGAGGTGCCCCTGCCTCCGTATATAAAGGAGGAGAGGAGGGGAGGCTGGCCGGACAAGGGGGGGAGGCGCAGGAGAGTCCTACTCCCTCTGGGAGTAGGATTCCCCCTCCAATCCTAGTCCAACTAGGATTCCTCGGAGGGGAAAAGAGGAGGAGGGGGCCGGCCACCTCTCCTAGTCCTAATAGGACTAGGGGAAGGGGGGCGCGCAGCCCATCTAGGGCAGCCCCTTCTCTTTTCCACTAAGGCCCACTATGGCCCAAATAGCTCCCGGGGGGTTCCGGTAACCCTCCCGGTATTCCGGTAAGATCCCGATTTCACCCGGAACACTTCCGATATCCAAATATAGGCTTCCAATATATCAATCTTTACGTCTCGACCATTTCGAGACTCCTTGTCATGTCCGTGATCACATCCGGGACTCCGAACAACCTTCGGTACATCAAAATGCATAAACTCATAATATAACTGTCATCATAACCTTAAGCGTGCGGACCCTACGGGTTCGAGAACAATGTAGTCATGACCAAGACACGTCTCCGGTCAATAACCAATAGCGGGACCTGGATGCCCATATTGGCTCCTACATATTCTACGAAGATCTTTATCGGTCAGACCGCATAACAACATACGTTGTTCCCTTTGTCATCGGTATGTTACTTGCCCGAGATTCGATCGTCGGTATCCAATACCTAGTTCAATCTCGTTACTGGCAAGTCTCTTTACTCGTTCCGTAATACATCATCTCACAACTAACATATTAGTTGTAATGCTTGCAAGGCTTATGTGATGTGTATTACCGAGAGGGCCCAGAGATACCTCTCCGACAATCGGAGTGACAAATCCTAATCTCGAAATACGCCAACCCAACATCGACCATTGGAGACACCTGTAGTACTCCTTTATAGTCACCCATTTACGTTGTGACGTTTGGTAGTACCCAAAGTGTTCCTCCGGTAAACGGGAGTTGCATAATCTCATAGTCATAGGAACATGTATAAGTCATGAAGAAAGCAATAGCAACATACTAAACGATCGGGTGCTAAGCTAATGGAATGGGTCATGTCAATCAGATCATTCTGCTAATGATGTGACCTCGTTAATCAAATAACAACTCATTGTTCATGGTTAGGAAACATAACCATCTTTGATTAACGAGCTAGTCAAGTAGAGGCATACTAGTGACACTTTGTTTGTCTATGTATTCACACATGTATTATGTTTCCTGTAAATACAATTCTAGCATGAATAATAAACATTTATCATGATTATAAGGAAATAAATAATAACTTTATTATTGCCTCTAGGGCATATTTCCTTCAGTCTCCCACTTGCACTAGAGTCAATAATCTAGATTACACTGTAATGATTCTAACACCCACGGAGCCTTGGTGTTGATCATGTTTTGCTCGTGGAAGAGGCTTAGTCAACGGGTCTGCAACATTCAGATCCGTATGTATCTTGCAAATCTCTATGTCTCCCACCTGGACTAGATCCCGGATGGAGTTGAAGCGTCTCTTGATGTGTTTGGTCCTTTTGTGAAATCTGGATTCCTTTGCCAAGGCAATTGCACTAGTATTGTCACAAAAGATTTTCATTGGACCCGATGCACTAGGTATGACACCTAGATCGGAAATGAACTCCTTCATCCAGACTCCTTCATTTGCTGCTTCCGAAGCAGCTATGTATTCCGCTTCACATGTAGATCCCGCTACGACGCTTTGTTTAGAACTGCACCAACTGACAGCTCCACCGTTTAATGTAAACACGTATCCGGTTTGCGATTTAGAATCGTCCGGATCAGTGTCAAAGCTTGCATCAACGTAACCTTTTACGGTGAGCTCTTTGTCACCTCCATATACGAGAAACATATCCTTAGTCCTTTTCAGGTATTTCAGGATGTTCTTGACCGCTGTCCAGTGATCCACTCCTGGATTACTTTGGTACCTCCCTGCTAAACTTATAGCAAGGCACACATCAGGTCTGGTACACAGCATTGCATACATGATAGAGCCTATGGCTGATGCATAGGGAACATCTTTCATATTCTCTCTATCTTCTGCAGTGGTCGGGCATTGAGTCTTACTCAACTTCACACCTTGTAATACAGGCAAGAATCCTTTCTTTGCTTGATCCATTTTGAATTTCTTCAAAATTTTGTCAAGGTATGTGCTTTGTGAAAGTCCAATTAAGCATCTTGATCTATCTCTATAGATCTTAATGCCTAATATGTAAGCAGCTTCACCGAGGTCTTTCATTGAAAAACTTTTATTCAAGCATCCCTTTATGCTATTCAGAAATCCTATATCATTTCCAATCAGTAATATGTCATCCACATATAATATCAGAAATGCTACAGAGCTCCCACTCACTTTCTTGTAAATACAGGCTTCTCCGAAAGTCTGTATAAAACCAAATGCTTTGATCACACTATCAAAACGTTTATTCCAACTCCGAGAGGCTTGCACCAGTCCATAAATGGATCGCTGGAGCTTGCACACTTTGTTAGCTCCCTTTGGATCGAAAAAACCTTCTGGTTGCATCATATACAACTCTTCTTCCAGAAATCCATTCAGGAATGCAGTTTTGACATCCATCTGCCAAATTTCATAATCATAAAATGCGGCAATTGCTAACATGATTCGGACGGACTTAAGCATCGCTACGGGTGAGAAGGTCTCATCGTAGTCAATCCCTTGAACTTGCCGAAAACCTTTTGCGACAAGTCGAGCTTTGTAGACAGTAACATTACCATCAGCGTCAGTCTTCTTCTTAAAGATCCATTTATTCTCAATTGCTTGCCGATCATCGGGCAAGTCAACCAAAGTCCATACTTTGTTCTCATACATGGATCCCATCTCAGATTTCATGGCTTCAAGCCACTTTGCGGAATCTGGGCTCACCATCGCTTCTTCATAGTTCGTAGGTTCATCATGATCTAGTAGCATGACCTCCAGAACAGGATTACCGTACCACTCTGGTGCGGATTTTACTCTGGTTGATCTACGAGGTTCAGCAGTATCTTGATCTGAAGTTTCATGATCATTATCATTGGCTTCCTCACTAACTGGTGTAGGTGTCACTGAAACAGTTTTCTGTGATGAACTACTTTCCAGTAAGGGAGCGGGTACAGTTACCTCGTCAAGTTCTACTTTCCTCCCACTCACTTCTTTCGAGAGAAACTCCTTCTCTAGAAATGATCCATTCTTAGCAACGAATGTCTTGCCTTCGGATCTGTGATAGAAGGTGTACCCAACAGTTTCCTTTGGGTATCCTATGAAGACACATTTCTCCGATTTGGGTTCGAGCTTATCAGGTTGAAGCTTTTTCACATAAGCATCGCAGCCCCAAACTTTAAGAAACGACAACTTTGGTTTCTTGCCAAACCACAGTTCATAAGGCGTCGTCTCAACGGATTTTGATGGTGCCCTATTTAACGTGAATGCGGCCGTCTCTAAAGCATATCCCCAAAAAGATAGCGGTAAATCAGTAAGAGACATCATAGATCGCACCATATCTAGTAAAGTACGATTACGACATTCGGACACACCATTACACTGTGGTGTTCCGGGTGGCGTGAGTTGCGAAACTATTCCACAGTTTTTCAAATGTACACCAAACTCGTAACTCAAATATTCTCCTCCACGATCAGATCGTAGAAACTTTATTTTCTTGTTACGATGATTTTCAACTTCACTCTGAAATTCTTTGAACTTTTCAAATGTTTCAGACTTATGTTTCATTAAGTAGATATACCCATATCTGCTTAAATCATCTGTGAAGGTGAGAAAATAACGATATCCGCCACGAGCCTCAATATTCATCGGGCCACATACATCGGTATGTATGATTTCCAACAAATCTGTTGCTCTCTCCATAGTACCGGAGAACGGTGTTTTAGTCATCTTGCCCATGAGGCACGGTTCGCAAGTACCAAGTGATTCATAATCAAGTGGTTCCAAAAGTCCATCAGCATGGAGTTTCTTCATGCGCTTTATACCGATATGACCTAAACGACAGTGCCACAAATAAGTTGCACTTTCGTTATCAACGCTGCATCTTTTGGCTTCAATATTATGAATATGTGTATTACTACTATCGAGATTCAATAAGAATAGACCACTCTTCAAGGGTGCATACTCATATAAATAGAACAACCATTATTCTCTGATTTAAATGAATAACCGTCTCGCATTAAACAAGATCCAGATATAATGTTCATGCTCAACGCTGGCACCGAATAACAATTATTTAGGTCTAATATTAATCCCGAAGGTAGATGTAGAGGTAGCGTGCCGACTGCGATCACATCGACTTTGGAACCGTTTCCCACACGCATCGTCACCTCGTCCTTTGCCAGTGCCCGCTTATTCCGTAGTCCCTGTTTCGAGTTGCAAATATTAGCAACAGAACCAGTATCAAATACCCAGGTGCTACTGCGAGCTCTAGTAAGGTACACATCAATAACATGTATATCACATATACCTTTGTTCACCTTGCCATCCTTCTTATCCGCCAAATACTTGGGGCAGTTCCGCTTCCAGTGACCAGTCTGCTTGCAGTAGAAGCACTCAGTTTCAGGCTTAGGTCCAGACTTGGGTTTCTTCTCTTGAGCAGCAACTTGCTTGCCGTTCTTCTTGAAGTTCCCCTTTTTCTTCCCTTTGCCCTTTTTCTTGAAACTAGTGGTCTTGTTAACCATCAACACTTGATGCTCCTTCTTGATTTCTACCTCCGCAGCTTTCAGCATTGCGAAGAGCTCGGGAATAGTCTTGTTCATCACTTGCATATTATAGTTCATCACGAAGCTCTTGTAGCTTGGTGGCAGTGATTGGAGAATTCTGTCAATGACGCAATCATCCGGAAGATTAACTCCCAATTGAATCAAGTGATTATTATACCCAGACATTTTGAGTATATGCTCACTGACAGAACTGTTCTCCTCCATCTTGCAGCTATAGAACTTATTGGAGACTTCATATCTCTCAATTCGGGCATTTGCTTGAAATATTAACTTCAACTCCTGGAACATCTCATATGCTCCATGACGTTCAAAACGTCGTTGAAGTCCCGATTCTAAGCCGTAAAGCATGGCACACTGAACTATCGAGTAGTCATCAGCTTTGCTCTGCCAGACGTTCATAACATCTGGTGTTGCTCCAGCAGCAGGCCTGGCACCCAGCGGTGCTTCTAGGACGTAATTTTTCTGTGCAGAAATGAGGATAATCCTCAAGTTACGGACCCAGTCCGTGTAATTGCTACCATCATCTTTCAACTTTGCTTTCTCAAGGAACGCATTAAAATTCAACGGAACAACAGCACGAGCCATCTATCTACAATCAACATAAACAAGCAAGATACTATCAGGTACTAAGTTCATGATAAATTTAAGTTCAATTAATCATATTATTTAAGAACTCCCACTTAGATAGACATCCCTCTAATCCTCTAAGTGATTACGTGATCCAAATCAACTAAACCATGACCGATCATCACGTGAGATGGAGTAGTTTTCAATGGTGAACATCGTTATGTTGATCATATCTACTATATGATTCACGCTCGACCTTTCGGTCTCCGTGTTCCGAGGCCATATCTGCATATGCTAGGCTCGTCAAGTTTAACCTGAGTATTCTGCGTGTGCAAAACTGGCTTGCACCCGTTGTAGATGGACGTAGAGCTTATCACACCCGATCATCACGTGGTGTCTGGGCACGACGAACTTTGGCAACGGTGCATACTCAGGGAGAACACTTCTTGATAATTTAGTGAGAGATCATCTTATAATGCTACCGTTAATCAAAGCAAGATAAGATGCATAAAAAGATAAACATCACATGCAATCAATATAAGTGATATGATATGGTCATCATCATCTTGTGCTTGTGATCTCCATCTCCGAAGCACCGTCATGATCACCATCGTCACCGGCGCGACACCTTGATCTCCATCGTAGCATCGTTGTCGTCTCGCCAATCTTATGCTTCCACGACTATCACTACCATTTAGTAATAAAGTAAAGCATTACATCGCGATTGCATTGCATACAATAAAGCGACAACCATATGGCTCCTGCCAGTTGCCGATAACTCGGTTACAAAACATGATCATCTCATACAATAAAATTCAGCATCATGCTTTGACCATATCACATCACAACATGCCCTGCAAAAACAAGTTAGACGTCCTCTACTTTGTTGTTGCATGTTTTACGTGGCTGCTACGGGCTTAAGTAAGAACCAATCTCACCTACGCATCAAAACCACAACGATAGTTTGTCAAATAAACTCCGTTTTAACCTTCGCAAGGACTGGGCGTAGCCATACTTGGTTCAACTAAAGTTGGAGAGACTGTTGCTCGCAAGCCATCTCTGTGCAAAGCACGTCGAGGGAACCGGTCTCGCGTAAGCGTACGCGTAAGGTTGGTCCGGGTCGTCTCGTCCAACAATACCGCCGAACCAAAGTATGACATGCTGGTAGGCAGTATGACTTGTATCGTCCACAACTCACTTGTGTTCTACTCGTGCATATAACATCAACATAAATAACCTAGGCTCGGATGCCACTGTTGGGTTTCGTAGTAATTTCAAAAAATTTCCTACGCACACACAGGATCATGTGATGCATAGCAACGAGGGGAGAGTATTGTCTACGTACCCAACGCAGACCGACTGCGGAAGCGATGACACGACGTAGAGGAAGTAGTCGTACGTCTTCACGATCCAACCGATCAAGTACCGAAACTACGGCACCTCCGAGTTCGAGCACACGTTCAGCTCGATGACGATCCCCGGACTCCGATCCAGCAAAGTGTCGGGGAAGAGTTTCGTCAGCACGACGGCGTGGTGATGATCTTGATGAACTACAGCAGCAGGGCTTCGCCTAAACTCCGTTACAGTATTATCGAGGAATATGGTGGCAGGGGGCACCACACACGGCTAAGGAATAGATCATGTGGATCAACTTGTGTCAACTTGTGTGTTTAGAGGTGCCCCTGCCTCCGTATATAAAGGAGGAGAGGAGGGGAGGCTGGCCGGCCAAGGGGGGGAGGCGCAGGAGAGTCCTACTCCCTCTGGGAGTAGGATTCCCCCTCCAATCCTAGTCCAACTAGGATTCCTCGGAGGGGAAAAGAGGAGGAGGGGGCCGGCCACCTCTCCTAGTCCTAATAGTACTAGGGGAAGGGGGGGCGCGCAGCCCATCTAGGGCAGCCCCTTCTCTTTTCCACTAAGGCCCACTATGGCCCAAATAGCTCCCGGGGGGTTCCGGTAACCCTCCCGGTATTCCGGTAAGATCCCGATTTCACCCGGAACACTTCCGATATCCAAATATAGGCTTCCAATATATCAATCTTTACGTCTCGACCATTTCGAGACTCCTCGTCATGTCCGTGATCACATCCGGGACTCCGAACAACCTTCGGTACATCAAAATGCATAAACTCATAATATAACTGTCATCGTAACCTTAAGCGTGCGGACCCTACGGGTTTGAGAACAATGTAGTCATGACCAAGACACGTCTCCGGTCAATAACCAATAGCGGGACCTGGATGCCCATATTGGCTCCTACATATTCTACGAAGATCTTTATCGGTCAGACCGCATAACAACATACGTTGTTCCCTTTGTCATCGGTATGTTACTTGCCCGAGATTCGATCGTCGGTATCCAATACCTAGTTCAATCTCGTTACTGGCAAGTCTCTTTACTCGTTCCGTAATACATCATCTCACAACTAACATATTAGTTGTAATGCTTGCAAGGCTTATGTGATGTGTATTACCGAGAGGGCCCAGAGATACCTCTCCGACAATCGGAGTGACAAATCCTAATCTTGAAATACGCCAACCCAACATCGACCATTGGAGACACCTGTAGTACTCCTTTATAGTCACCCATTTACGTTGTGACGTTTGGTAGTACCCAAAGTGTTCCTCCGGTAAACGGGAGTTGCATAATCTCATAGTCATAGGAACATGTATAAGTCATGAAGAAAGCAATAGCAACATACTAAACGATCGGGTGCTAAGCTAATGGAATGGGTCATGTCAATCAGATCATTCTGCTAATGATGTGACCTCGTTAATCAAATAACAACTCATTGTTCATGGTTAGGAAACATAACCATCTTTGATTAACGAGCTAGTCAAGTAGAGGCATACTAGTGACACTTTGTTTGTCTATGTATTCACACATGTATTATGTTTCCGGTAAATACAATTCTAGCATGAATAATAAACATTTATCATGATTATAAGGAAATAAATAATAACTTTATTATTGCCTCTAGGGCATATTTCCTTCAAATGGACCGTTTGAACTCACTTGATTTTGAATCACTTGAGATATGCAAATCATACCACATGGGCAAGATGACTGAAAAGCCTCGGTTTCAGTAAGATGGAACAAGATAGCAACTTGTTGGAAGTAACACATTTTGATGTGTGTAGTCCAATGAGTGCTGAGGCATGCAGTGAATATCGTTATGATCTTACTTCACAGATGATTCGAGTAGATGTTGAGAATATTTACCTGATGAAACACAAGTCTGAATTATTGAATGGTTCAAGTAATTTCAGAGTGAAGTAGAAGATCATGGTGACAAGAGGATAAAATGTCTATGATATGATCATAGAGATGAATATCTGAGTTACGAGTTTTGGCACACAATTAAGACATTGTGGAAATTGTTTCGCAATTAATACCGCCTGGAACACCATAGTGTGATGGTGTGTCCGAACATCATAGTTGCACCCTATTGGATATGGTGCGTACCATGATGTCTCTTATCGAATTACCACTATTGTCTATGGGTTAGGCATTAGAGACAACCACATTCACTTTAAATAGGGCACCACGTAATTCCATTGAGATGACACCGTATGAATTATGGTTTAGAGAAACCTAAGTTGTCGTTTCTTAAAAGTTTGGGGCTGCGACGCTTATATGAAAAAGTTTCAGGTTGATAAGCTCGAACCCAAAGCGGATAAAATGCATCTTCATAGGAAACCCAAAACAGTTGGGTATACCTCCTAATTCAGATCCGAAAGCAATATGGATTGTTTCTTGAATCGGGTCCTTTCTCGAGGAAAAGTTTCTCTCGAAAGAATTGAGTGGGAGGATGGTGGAAACTTGATGAGGTTATTGAACCGTCTCTTCAACTAGTGTGTAGTAGGGCACAGGAAGTTGTTCCCGTGGCACCTACACCAATTGAAGTGGAAGCTTATGATAGTAATCATGAAACTTCAGATCAAGTCACTCCCAAACCTCGTAGGATGACAAGGATGCGTACTACTTGAGAGTGGTACGTAATCCTGTCTTGGAAGTCATGTTGCTAGACAACAATGAGCCTACGAGCTATGGAGAAGCGATGGTGGGCCCGGATTCCGATAAATGGCTCGAGGCCATAAAATCCGAGAACGGATCCATGACTTTGGAAGAAATACTTGATGGTCGTAAGGCCATTGGGTATGGATGGATTTTAAAAGGAAGACAGACAATGATGGTAAGAATTACCATTAAGAAAGCTCGACTTCTCATTAAGATATTTTCCGACAAGTTCAAGGAGTTGATTACGATGAGGTTTTCTCACTCGTAGCGATGCTAAGAGTCTGTTGGAATTGGATTAGCAGTTACTGCATGATTGATGAAATCTTGCAGATAGGATGTCAAAACATTGTTTCCTCGATGTTATACTTGAGGAAAGGTTGTATGTGATAAAACCGGAAGGTTTTGTCAATCCCAAAAGATGCTAATAAGTATGCAAAGCTCCAGCAATCCTTCTAAGGACTGGAGTGAGCATCTCGGAGTTGGAATGTGTGCTTTGATGATGATCAAAGATTTTGGGTTTGTACAAAGTTTACGAGAAACTTGTATTTCCAAAGAAGTGAGTGGGAGCACTATAGAATTTCTGATGAGTATATGTTGTTGACATATTGTTGATCAGAAATGACGTAGAATTTCTGGAAAGCATATAGGGTTATTTTGAAAGTGTTTTTCAATGGAAAGCCTGGATTAAGCTACTTGAACATTGAGCATCAAGATCTATAAGGATAGATCAAAATGCTTAATAATACTTTCAAATGAGCACATACCTTGACATGATCTTGAAGGTGTTCAAGATGGACCAGTCAAAGAAGGAGTTCTTGCCTGAGTTGTAAGGTACGAAGTTAGGACTTAAAGCTCGACCACGGCAGAAAAGAGAGAAAGGACGAAGGTCGTCCCCTATACTTTAGACATAGGCTCTACAGTATGCCATGCTGAGTACCGCACCTGAAGTGTGCCTTGCCATGAGTCAGTCAAGGGGTACAAGAGTGATCCAAGAATGGATCACAGGACAGCGGTCAAAGTTATCCTTAGAAATTAGTGGACTAAGGAATTTTTCTCGATTATGGAGGTGGTAAAAGAGTTCATCGTAAAGGGTTACGTCGATGCAAGCTTGACACCTATCCGGATAGCTCTGAGTAGAGATACCGGATACATATAATGGAGCAACAATTTAGAATAGCTCCAAGTAGAACAGTTATTTGGATTAGCTCCAAATAGAGCGTGGTAGCTACATCTAGGAGATGACATAGAGATTTGTAAAACACACACGGATCTGAAAGGTTCGGACCCGTTGACTAAAACCTCTCTCACAAGCAACATGATCAAACCTAAAACTCATTGAGTGTTGATCACATAGTGATGTGAACTAGACTACTGATTCTAGTAAACTCTTGGGTATTAGTCACATGGCGATGTGACCTGTGAGTGTTAATCACATGGCGATGTGAACTAGATTATTGACTCTAGTGCAAGTGGGAGACTGTTGGAAATACGCCCTAGAGGCAATAATAAAAGTGTTATTATTATATTTCCTTGTTCATGATAATTGTCTTTTATTCATGCTATAACTGTATTATTCGGAAATCGTAATACACGTGTGAATACATAGACCACAATATGTCCCTAGTGAGCCTCTAGTTGACTAGCTCGTTGTGATCAACAGATAGTCATGGTTTCCTGGCTATGGACATTGGATGTCGTTGATAACGGGATCACATCATTAGGAGAATGATGTGATGGACAAGACCCAATCCTAAGCCTAGCACAAAGATCGTGTAGTTCGTTTGCTAGAGCTTTGCCAATGTCAAGTATCTCTTCCTTTGACCATGAGAGCGTGTAACTCCTGGATACCGTAGGAGTGCTTTGGGTGTATCAAATGTCACAACGTAACTGGGTGACTATAAAGGTGCACTACAGGTATCTCCGAAAGTATCTATTGTTTTATGCGGATCGAGACTGGGATTTGTCACTCCGTGTAAACGGAGAGGTATCTCTGGGCCCACTCAGTAGGACATCATCATATGCGCAATGTGACCAAGGAGTTGATCACGGGATGATGTGTTACGGAACGAGTAAAGTGACTTGCCGGTAACGAGATTGAACAAGGTATTGGATACCGACGATCGAATCTCGGGCAAGTAACATACCGATAGACAAAGGGAATTGAATACGGGATTGATTAAGTCCTTGACATCGTGGTTCATCCGATGAGATCATCGTGGAACATGTGGGAGCCATCATGGGTATCCAGATCCCGCTGTTGGTTATTGACCGGAGAACGTCTCGGTCATGTCTGCATGTCTCCCGAACCCGTAGGGTCTACACACTTAAGGTTCGATGACGCTAGGGTTATAAAGGAAGTTTGTATGTGGTTACCGAATGTTGTTCGGAGTCCCGGATGAGATCCCGGACGTCACGAGGAGTTCCGGAATGGTCTGGAGGTAAAGATTTATATATGGGAAGTCCTATTTTGGCCACCGGAAAATGTTCGGGATTTTTCGGTATTGTACCGGGAAGGTTCTAGAAGGTTCCGGAGTGGGGCCCACCCGCATGGGGGGACCGACATGAACGTGGGTAGTGGGGGCAAGGCCCCACACCCCTGGTCAAGGCGCACCAAGATCCCCCCTTAGAAGGAATAAGATCATATCCCGAAGGGATAAGATCAAGATCCCTAAAAAGGGGGGATAACAATTGGTGAGGAAGGAAATGATGGGATTTCTTTCCTCCCACCTTGGCCAACGCCCCAATGGACTTGGAGGGCAAGAAACCAGCCCCTCCACCCCTATATATAGTGGGGAGACGCATGGGAGCTGAACACGAAGTTCTGGCGCAGCCCTTCCCCTCTCCCAAGTCCTCCTCCTCTCCCGCGGTGCTTGGCGAAGCCCTGCGGGATTGCCACGCTCCTCCACCACCACCACGCCGTTGTGCTGCTGTTGGATGGAGTCTTCCTCAACCTCTCCCTCTCTCCTTGCTGGATCAAGGCGTGGGAGACGTCATCGGGCTGTACGTGTGTTGAACGCGGAGGTGTCGTGCGTTCGGCACTTGATCATCGGTGATTTGAATCACGACGAGAACGACTCCTTCAACCCCGTTCACTTGAACGCTTCCGCTTAGCGATCTACAAGGGTATGTAGATGCACTCTCCTTCTACTCATAGCTGGTTTATCCATAGATAGATCTTGGTGACACGTAGGAAATTTTTTGAATTTCTGCTACGTTCCCCAACAGTTGATGTGGTGCAAGGTGAGCAGCACTTGAGGCCGAGGGATTATCTTCAAGCAGTTCTTCATACAAACCCTAGTAACAGATTTATAGTTACAACATTTCAGGACCCAGAAAACCCAACACCTACTCATAGATTTAAGTACCTATTCTACTGTCTGACAACTTCAAAGGCAAGTTTTCTTAATGGTTGCAGATCATTTATAGGTAAAGTTTTACATTTGTTGTTCACATTTGTTATATAGCTAATGTCTGACTGAATGCAGGTCTTGATGGATGCTTCATCAAGTTAACCACCGGACAACTAATTCTTCCAGCCACAAGAAGGGATGGCAACAACAAAATCTACCCATAGCTTTTAGTGTACTTGACAAGGAAGATACTTAAAGTTGGACTTGGTTTCTAACTCACTTGAGATGTTACACTCGTAGTGCCAACAAATTTGGAACATACACCATAATACCTAATAGGCAAAAGGTGACCAACTTTTGCTAGCAATTCTTCTATATCATGGATCATTGTTGTTTTCATGGTGTTTGGGATTATTTTAGTTTGTTGATGGGTAGTAGTAATTTTTGAATTTACAAGGTTTACTTAAGGCAGTAAATGAGGTGTTCCTTCATTCACCTCAAAGATACTGTCTTAGGCACATATATAACAGTTTTCAATCAGCTGGGTTTAGAGGACAAGAACTAAAGAAGTGTGTGGACAAAGCTAGATACCCCTACACTAAAAATGGCCATGAAGTAGGGATGGCAGAGTTGAAAGTGAAGTGTGAGGATGCCTGGAATTGGCTACAAACATTTATGTCTGTACTTGGGCTAGGTTTGCTATGGATCTTAATTGCAAAACAGATCTTGTTGTCAACAACATTAGTGAAGTCTTCAACAAAATGATACTGGATGTTAGGGCCAAACCAATTAGGACATTTTTAAGGGATTAGTCCCAAGCATATGATCAAGAGACAAAAGACTAGGGAGAAGTTACAACTAAGCAGCTGGACAATCACAACAAATTACTTAGAAATTTTAGAAGAGAACAAGAAGTATGCCAAGTACTGCCAGGTAGATCTGGTCCTACAATTTGGAAAATAACTGGCAATGAAAAAGAGTACTGCGTGTACATGGAAAGGTGTACATGTTGGGAAACGTAGTAGAAAACAAATTTTTTTGCCCTACGAACACCCAGGAACAATATGAAGATGCATATCGGGTTTGTATCAACGATTGTTACCGACTCCAGAGTGCAACGGAAGTAGACAAGTCAGTGTAGATCATACTTGGAGTCACTCAAACATCGATAACAATCCCATGAACCGCCCTCGAACGATCCCTCAAACGGAAGACCGAAAGCATGGCCTCTCTACTTGGTTGCAAGCATACGGTCTTCACGAACCGGCATCGCTTTACCATCCAGAGCTAACCATCGCCGGAGAATTAGAGGAAGGATATTAGAACCACATGGGGCTTCTAAATAGAGTATTAGAGGTGGCTAGGGCTAGCTCTAATTAGTCAACTAACCAACTAGAACTAGATCAACTAGAGGAGGCTCCAAAACTTGTATATCAAAAGGGTGGAAATCCTATAGTATATATAGGTCTGAGGGGAGAGGGAGGGCTGCCACCAAGGAGGAAGGATTCCTCCTTGATACGCCAGCCTAAGGGGGGAAGGAAGAATGCTTCCCCCACCCCAATTCGGCCTCCCTCAAGAAGGAAAGGGGCGCCTCCTCTATTGGGCATTGGTGGCTTGATTCCTTCTCCACCACGTGGCCTTTTTAGGCCCGTTGATATTAAACTAAATATATAAGTGTTCTAAATACCTCTAGAACATTTTATATATATATAATTTAACATCCCCGAAAACATTTTCCACCAATATATAATTAATCGGCAATACCCGGTATTACCAGATATTCACCGAAACCCTTCCGGTGACCTCGAAACACTTCAGAACCTCTCGGAACTATTCCGGATATTAATTAAACAATTCCAAATATATTCTCATTACTCCCGTACTACTAACACTCAGTAGATCATGATTACCTTAACCTTGTGACCCCGTAGGTTCGGCAAATCATAGACATGAACGAAACCCCTTCGTTTAATGACCGATAGCAGAACCGTGGACATCCATATCAGTCCCTATGATTACACTAATGATATTTGAATGAACATTTGGTTATCATGTGATGTTCCCTTTGCTTCGTGATACTTTACAAAACCCGGTGTGCATCGGTATCCTTCCGAGTCATCACCATGCTCACTATACCGTTACTCTAGTTACCGGTTTTGTTCTTCTTTCTCGTTAACGTGTTCCGGCATCCCTGTGACGTGGTCACCTGTCTATGGCTAGATTATGATGGATTCCTTCACATCGAGAGGGTCCTTGAATATCTCTCCATCATCAGAGGACCAAATCCCACTCTCGAGTTATACGTCACTTGTCAAACTTTCTGGCGAGCCTGAAAGTTGTCATTATGATCACCTTGTTACAGATGATGTTTGAGCAACCCCAAAGCCCACCGCCTGGTAGGAAGTGACCGAGACACTCTCATGACCTGAGGAACTAAAACACATGCTAACACTTCGTGTTATAATAGATGATTTCGGACGATATAATCACAAAGTATAACAAACAAGTATTGGGTTGATTCAATATGATCGTTCTTCTAACAACATACCCTCAATGTTGTTTTAGGACTGTTGTTACACTTAATGATATCCTAAGATCCAGAAAGCATGATCACCAACAACACTTGAGTCGGTCTTAGAGGCAATACTGGGCCTATTGTTTAACCATTTATCATTTCACATGTGCATACAATTTTTCCATTGGATCACATATTCTAGGATCATAGTGGTTATAACATGAAATATAGCTCTTAATTATGAATAATGAAAATATAATAATACAATATTATTGCCTCTAGGGCATATTTCCAACAGTACATGTGACTGGAAGAGGTGGGACATGTCAGGTGTACCTTGCAGTCATGCCATATCTACGATGAAAAAGTGGAAGCCACATACTTCCTACCATGTAAATGAATTCTTCAAGAAGCCACTTTACTTGGAAACATGCAAAGACATTATATACCCTATCCCTGGTCCTAATTGCTGGCCATGTAAATGAATTCTTCAAGAAGCCACAAGCTGCTCGACGAATTGCACCCAGGAGGCCAGGAGAGGAGGGTGGGCCTAGCAGAGGCGGGCGAAGACGACATGCTGGTGGAGGATGTTGTTGCAGCTCTCTCTCACTCAGGACTAGAGGTAGAAGAAGGAGAAGCACAATACACATGACTTTCACCCGGCTGCACACACAACCCCGTTACTATTCCCAGAGCACCAACTCACATGATAGGCAGCAGTACAAGGAGGTTAAAATCCCAGGCGCAGTCACGCACGGGCGCTACCCACTCCTACTCGGCTGCATGCACATATGCATGCACGCGCTTGCTCACAACGCGCACTGCGCGACTGCTCCAACAGATCGCCACGACCCAACCTATCTACCTTGGCAACTACGCCACACACACACACGCTACACACATACACGCGCACTTTGCCATGGCTTCTACTGCGTCCCTGCACATCCCGCGCGCACCCGACGCGCCCGACGAGCCTGACCGCACCAGTGTATCCTGGATGTCCCGCACGCACCCGACGTGCCCCGACGAGCCCGACCACAAACGTCGTGGCTTATTCCAACACGCACCCCCTGAGCCACGACCTATAGGAGTCCGTCGTTGTCGACGTTGGCGCCGGCCAAGAGTGCCTGCTCTGCCGCCGGTCCGTTCCGCTGTTGCGGGCACTCGCGCCGGAAGTGCCCGTGCTCCCCGCATTTGTAGCAGCGCCCACGGCGCTTCCATTCGTTGCCCGACGATGTGATCGACGCGCTGTCGTTGTCGTGGTCGCCGAAGTCGCGTCCACCTTGCCGTCGCTCCCGAGCCGCCCATTGTGTCGCCGTCATCATCAGCTGCCCGTCCGCGCGCTAGCCGCTGTCCTGCCGTCGACGCCGAACTCGCTCGTCGAACGCACGCAGCCGCCTGAGCGCTTCGTCGAACGCCATCATCGTCACGTCATGGAACTGCTCGATGCCGGCGACGACGGGGAAGAGGCGATCTGGCACCGTATCCAGTAGCTTCTTGACGAGTGCCACGTCGCCTAGCGTCTCCCCGAGGTTGGCATACCTCGCCGCCATCTCCGCGAGCCTCCTGCCGTACACGTCGAGCTCCTCGCCGTCTGCCATCTTCAGGCGGTCAAATTCGCTGTGCAGCAACGCTAGCCTCGCCGCGCGGACCTGATCGGCGCCGACAAACCTCACCTTCAGGGAGTCCCATACCTCCCTAACGGTGAGCCTCGTCGACACCTGCAGCAGCACATCCTCTGGCAACGCCCCGAGTAGCAACCCGCGCGCCGTCTTGTCCTTCCGCACGTTCACCGCCGCGTCGCCCGGTGCCACCGCCTCCCACACAGTGTGGACGTTAACATCGCCTGCGCCTTGATGGGCCAGACCGTGTAGTTGTCTGCGGTCAGCATCGACATCGCCATCGTCGCTGATCCTCCCGTGCCACCGCCGTCTGGGACGAGCGCCATGGTCGCCGGTGATCGCCCGAACCAAAGCTCTGATACCAATTATTGTTGCAGCTTTCTCTCTTACTTAGGACTAGAGGTAGAAGAAGGAGAAGCACAATACACAGGACTTTCACCCGGCTGCACACACAGCCCCGTTACTATTCCTAGAGCACCAACTCACACGATAGGCAACAGTACAAGGAGGTTTAAATCACAGGCGCACTCACGCACGGGCGCTGCCCACTCCTACTCAGCCGCATGCACGCTCTGCATGCACGCGCTTGCTCACAACGCGCACTGCGCGGCTGCTCCAACAGATCGCCACGACCCAGCCTATCTACCGTGGCGACTACACCACACACACGGCACACACGCACACACGCGCTACACACATACATGCGCACTTTGTCACGGCTTTCGTTGCGTCCCCGCACGTCCCACGCGCACCCGACGCGCCCGACCGCACCAGTGTATCCCGCATGTCCCGCGCGCACCCGACGCGCCCCGACGAGCCCGACCACACACGTCGTGGCTTATTCCAACAGAGGAGGCGGCACTCGGTGCATTGGGTGCACGACACGGCCGTCTCGAGCTCCCTGGTGGTGCAGTGACTTGCTTGCACAGAAGCTGATACGAGACCGCGCGCGCAGTGCGCCTCCACGCTTGAGCCAGCCGCCGCGTGCTCGGCTCCTTCGTCATCGCCACCGCCGCCACCGACCTTGAGGAGGATCGTGAAGAGTTGGAGAGGGGGACGAGACGTGGCAAAGGTTGTTGGCCACCAGCGTCCATGGCCTCCACCCGCAAAAATGCAGAGCTCCCCCGTCGATGGATGGAGACGGGGGAACGACGGGGCAAGCGGGCTGCGGGGCCCCCCGGAACTGGCCATAGAGGGCGTGGCGGGCCTGGCCACAGTCGAGCTCGAGCTTGAGGTGAGCCCGCGAGATCTCATGCAGGAAGATTCACTCTTCGCCGACGAGAGAACGCCGTCGGGGAGGACTCCATCGCGTCTCCCCCGTCGCGGACGCGTCCATGCCGCTGTCCCAGGCAGCTCGTCGCCGGGCCTCCACCTCCACTCTCCTCCGCAGCGCACGCCGGGAAACGCCGGAATCGCCGCTGCCTCCGCCCATGGAGAGCCGCGGGGTTGCTCGGGATTTTGCTCTTGATCTATGGGAGTGTGGGGAATGGATGAGGTGAAGGAGACAGTGTGGTGGGCCAGTGAAAAAGAAAGGGCGTTCGGGTGACTTCGCCCTCGTCCCGAACGAGTCGCTGGGATGACGTGGCCAACCGGAAGCGTCAAGATGTGCGCGTTTAGATCCAATGCTAATGAGCACGTTCGGGACGAGAAGCTAAAACGTGGCACGTTCGAGATTTATTGATTCCGTAGTTTTAAGAGTGTTTGAGATTTTTCATGAAGGCATACCAAGTTTGTGGGATTATCGAGAAATTGACTTGAACTGTGGAACTTTAAATAAGAAGTGATAATGCATGGCACGAAAATTGAGTATTATTTCTATCTGTAATGGATTTGGCGAGTGATTCCAGTACTGCCGAGATTTAAAACTGCACGGGCATTGAAAAATTCAGTTGGCCTATTAGGAATTCAGGCCTATCCCTGGAGATGGCGAGTGTTTCTACATGATCTTCATATTTTCCTACCCTGTAATAATCCTTCTCCCTATATCTTGGCAAAGGATGTAAGTTTAATTATTTAACTCTATTTATCCTAATATACATAGGAGCAAGTTCTTGATTGGCAGGACACAGTTGAGGAAAGCCGTATCCTTAGGGCTCCTTTGATTCAAAGGAATTTCATGGGACTTTTGGAGGGTTAGAATCCTTAGGATTTTTTCCTACATTTGTCGTTTGATTCACAGGATTGAATCCTATAGGATTTTTTCCTATGGAATCAAGTGTACTACATTTCATTGAAAATCTAGCATCCACTCCAACCTCTTTTTTCAATTCCTTTGTTTTTTCTGTAGCATCACACACTCTAGGCTAATCCTATAGGATTCAAGTGGACATGCCACTCAAATCCTGTATTTTCCCTATTCCAGCGTTTTGAAAATCCTGCAAATCAAAGAGGGCCTTAGCTGTTGAACGAGTTGCTACGCAACATGCACATCTAGGATGGACCCCTGCATTTTCTACGAACTCCAAAGTACCCTCTATCCTTCTGCCTATCGTTTTTCTACGAACATGCTTGTGAGGGATATTTTTCTTCAAATTGCAGCATGGTTGATTACTTGAAGCTGGGTCTGGCATCTTACTATGTTTGTTTTATCATTTGCAGGACTAAACAGTGTTGGCATGGCACTACAGTTTCATAACTTGTCACTTCCGCTTCGGTACAACCCCCATTTACTCTTTTTCTTTTCGGTTCTCATTTACTCTATTTCTTTTAAGTAAAAAAAAGGAAAAATGGACACAGAGTAGATTTGAACTCGTGACCTCCTCGTTAACTGGAATCGTTTCAACCGAGACAACTAACACATCATGCCTCTATAGTTGTTTTACCTTTTAACAACCGATTCTTTTGTTTTGAGAATTTTTAACAACCGATGCTTCGCACCGCTCGCTCCCCAGCGCGCCCTTTTGGCTGGCCCATGTGCGGCGCGCTCGGTTTTTTTAATTTCGGTTTTCCTTTTTCTAATCTGTTTTTGTTCAGCCTAAAAAATATATGTTTTTGTTTTTTTTCACATTCGTAATACGGAATTTCAAACCGTTCCAAAATTTGAAAACATTGTACATTCTAAAAATAATGTTCAAGAAATTAAAAAATATTTGTGAATTTACAAAAAAAATCTTGACAATTCAGAAAATGCTAATGTATTCGAAAAATGTTATGAAATTGAATAAATTTTCGAAAATTTAAACATTGTTAATGCATTTTAAAAAGTTCTACAAATGCTCATGAATTACAAAAATATTCCTCGGTTCCAAAAAGGTTCATGAATTTAAAAAATTCCCGTACAAAACAAAAAAGGTGTCCATGAATTACAAAAACAGTTCCCCCAATTTTCAAAAAATGTTCATGGATTCAAAACAAATATTCATGGGTTTAAAATATGTTCATAATTCCCAAAAATGTATTCGAAATTGTAAAAAATGTTCATGAATTTGAAAAGTTTTCACATTTTCAGAAATTTTCGCTAGTTTAAAAAATATTCAAGAATTGTGAACTTCTTTAAGATCCATTAACTTTTTTCTGAATGCGTGAACCTTTTTGCAAATGCATGAATTTTTTCAATCCACAAACTCTTTTCAAAATTTACTTTTTTTAATCAAAACCCATTATTTTTTTAGAATTCAGGAGCTTACTTAAAATTCTATAAGAATTTCAAAATTTGTGAACTTTTGTTTTGAAATCAATAAAAAAATCCTAATCATGATTTATTGTTGGACATGCATGAAATGACCCCAAGTATTGCCAACAGGTGGGCATGCCCATGGTAGACATCCATGTCAGATTTGAACTTATTCCGATACCGCATGCAAGTTGCGTCACGTCCAACCGTTTATTGGTCATTTTTCACCTAAAAAACTTTAGAAAAATGCAAGATTTGTCGAAAAACAAAAATAACTTGGCACAATGCCTTTTATTGGTCATATAAGCTCATGAGAAAATTTTGGGTTATCTAATGGATGTCAAAAAAGACGTGCTCTCAAACGGACCCTTCATGCCTAACTGAACACCCCTCCATTGAACATGGTCTATTTTAGACATGCAAAAAATAACCCCAACTTTTTCGAGTAAGCGGGCATGCCCATGGTAGGCATCCATGTTAGGTTTGAATGAATTTTGATACATTATGCAACTTGTGTCATGTCCGACTATTTATCGGGCTTTTTTCACCGAGAAAACTCTAGAAAATACAAAGCTAGTCGAAAACCCAAACAACTTGGAATGATGCCTTGAATTTGTAATATAAGGCTATGAAAAAATTAAACCAATTCAAAGATGTCGAGAAACAACGTGCTCTCAAACGAAGCCTTCTGACCGACCTGAACGCACTTCATTGAACATAGTCTAGTTTTGGACACTCTTAAAATGACACAAACTTTTGCAAGCAGGTGGGTGTGCCCATGGTGCATCCATGCTAGGATTGAACGATTCCCGACAGTGTAGGTAAGTTGCGACACGTCCGATCATTTATCAACCCTTTTTGACCGAGAAAACTTTAGAAAATGCAAAATTTGTCGAAAACCAAAATAACCCGGCATGCTGCCTTAAATTGGTCATACAAGCCAAGGAAAAGAATGGAGTCATTTGACGGTTATCGAGAAACAACATGCTCTCAGTCGTGGCTCTCTGGCCTACCTGTACACCCTACGATGAACATGGTGTTTTTGGAACATTCTTGAAATTACTAGAATTTTTGCCAGAAGGTGGGCAAGCCCATGGTAGGCATCCCATGCCAAGTTTGAAGAAAAAGTATTTAAAAATATAATTTAAACAGGAACTTAAAATTGTTATTTAAACTTTTTAATATAACTACTAAATACAAAGGGATAAAATGGAAAAGGATAATAATTTAAAGAATTAAATAAATCTTTGACAAAAAAATAATTTAAAACATTTCCTTAAAACTAAAAATATTTCAAAGTTTTGAACTGCTTTCAAAAAAATAGGAAGGAGAAAAATGAATTAACGATAAAAGAGAAGAATAACAAAAAAAATAGAAAAAAACACTTAGGCCTTGACCCAACTAGGCGACGGTACCGCTCCCGTCGGGCGCCTGTTTTCTAAACTTATTTGCATTTAAAAAAATTGGTCATGTTTCCAAAAAAATGGTTGGAAAAGTAAAAAAAATCATGCTATAGTCATAAATTATTTTCTATTTATTAAAAATATTCGGCATGTGCAAATTTTTCACGTTTTTTTCCAGAAAAGTTTTGATTTTTTTCAGAAATTGTTTTACATATGAACGTTGTGGTATGGTCCTTATATAAGACGTGCTGTTCATAGTCACAAGGTGTTACTTGTTCGACAGGCAAGCAGCCTTCGCCCAAAGCCTGAGATCTCAAGTTTGATTCCTTGAGCAATCCTTTTTCCGAATAATTTTTCTACAAAAAACTGACGGACCAGATTTAATGGGCCAGCCTAAGTGCGCGAGAAATGACCGACGGCCCAAGAGCGCGAGCGTACAAGGGGGTCTTCATACAGTGTACACATACAAAAATGGATATATTGTATGAAAGGTCCATATTGCCCTTTATACATTTTGTGAGGAGGGTGTATCGAAGCGGGACTCCTAACTTGTTCATATAAAGGCATAAGTACTCCCTCCGTCCCATAATGTAAGACGCTTTTTGACACTACACTAGTGTCAAAAAACGTCCTACATTATGGGACAGAGGGAGTAGTTAATAACGCAACTTTAGCCAAAATGGACCTTTAGGAGCTGTTTACATGCTAAATGAGACAATATAATTGCATTCATTGAACACTGGAAAGATGCATATGTGCTGCTACTTATGGCATAGCGATACTATTCTGACATTAGATGGTTAATGACTGAAGCTTCCCAGGAAGTTATCATAGCTGTGTTTGTTCATATCTCCTTATCCACTATTGTTATCAGTATTATTGTAAATCAAGGTAATGGAAATGCCCTGCCTTAATCTTTTAAGGCGATCTGAAAAGGTGCCCTAAACTATTTTTTGAGGCAATATTGTGAACTGCCTTACTGTTACCTTTTAAGGTAATATTGAAAACTGCCTTACTGTTATCTTTTAAGGCAATAACGGAAATGCCTGGCTCTAATCTTTTAAGGCAATCTGAGAAAGTGCGTTAATGTATTTTTTTGAGGCAATTTTGGAAATGCCTTGGTGGATTATTTAAGGCACTCCTACAAACTACCTAACATTATCTTTCCTGACATCATTATATTGGCACTTTCAAAATTGCCTTCAAAAATCAATGAAGGCAAAATGATGATTATTTAAGGCACTTTTCGCCGCCTCTGAAAATCAGTAGTGGAGTTGATAGTGAGGGAGAACTAATCCAACCATTTTATAATTTTCCCCATATATACATCAGAAAAAGGAAGTAAAGAACCAGTTTTCTCTGTCCTCCCCCGAAAGGATATGCATGTTGGAGTCCATTACCTGTGTAACGGAGTTACAGGGGTGACGCCTCCGCATCAGGAACTATTGTGTAAATCTAGTTCAATACTCCCTCCTTTCCGGTTTATAAGGCTTATCTCAATATTTTCATTTTGCCGATTTATAGGGCTCATCTCTATCTTCCTTTAAGATTCCAATGAGCATTAAATCTTTGCATGCAAGAATTAAAAAGGAACTCACCAATGCATGTTATGCTACTACTCATCTAGTGGTCAAACATGCATGCACTGCAATTAAACCCAATTAATGCATCAATTTAGTTTGGGTAGTTTTGTAAAGTACGAGATACATTCCTCCACTCACCATATGCCTTGGTTGATGAGATTTCATATTTGAGCCTTATAAACCGGAAAGAAGGGAGTACCATATTGAAGTGTG